>NC_138383.1:47584559-47592108 GCF_054177405.1 Leptonychotes weddellii
CCCCAGAAAGTATATTTTTAAGCCAGAGGAATCTCTGATACAGCGGGATGATATGAAACTGGGATGCCTTCAGGTCTGTCCCGGGCCCCTGGGCAGGGGAAGCCTGCCCGTGCGCTGTCTTGGACCTTGGCGAGCTTTGTCCTTTTGCTTTTCCTAGGACGGGCAGAGGTGTTGCAGCCTGAAGGGATGGGGCTCATCACCCCTGGCTTGGCTGCTGTGATGTGGACTCTGGGTAAAGCAGGGGGCCTCCGGTGGGGGTCCGCATGCCAGCTTTGGTGTATGGGGCCCCAGCCTTCCCTTTTCTCTGCACCTCAGCTGAATAAGCTGTCTGCCGCAGACAGCTGCAGATGCAGCCCTGTTAAGTCAGCTGCACGTTAGAATCACCCCCAGCAAGCTTGAAACGCAGCCATCTCCAGGTCTCTCCGCTAGGGAGCTGTTGAAGGGGGTCGAGGGACTTCTGGGCATCAGGGCGATTGTAAAGCTTCCAGAGGATTCTCACGGGCAGCCACGGTTGAAAGCCACCGCCCCAGAGGATGGCGGAGAAGGCGGCCACGGTTCTCGTGATCCTATCAGATGCAACTTCAGTAGGTCCTTCTAGATTTTTGGGACACAATTGAAATCTTAATTTTTTTCATGGGAAATTTCCGGGTTTTTATAGGTAGGCTCCTGGTCTCCGACACGTACTCTGAGGGGCTGGGCTCCACCTGTCTGTCCCTTGACTACACAACGTGGCCGAGTACGCGTGCTTCCCACACCCTGCGTCTGCAGGTTTTCTGTTCTTGTTCTTGGCCCCGCGCTCTGTAAGAATAACGCTACCCCGTGCACACCTGTGTGATTCTGTGGTCTCTTCGTCGGTGCCTGCTGGCTTGCTGCCTGGGAACACCGCACCGATGGCCCCCGCGGGGACCCCCTGACTGGCTGAGTGACTCTGTGGTTGGGTCGGACTTGAGGGTGGCGAGGTGTCGGGGAGGGATGGGGAAATGGGAATCCCGAGTCTAGTCCCCATGTTATAGAAATGGCACGTCTTGTACGTTCTTCTCCCACTTCCCATGAGGGAGCCTCTGCCCCTCTCCCCCCAGCAGCCTCTTGATTTTGGAATCAGGCTGGAGGGATGGCCTTTTTGCTGGTATTCTCTCTCTCTGGGATCAGGCCCGAAGCCTGGCCAGCTGGGTGCAGCCCGTGGAAGGCAGAGACTGGGAATGAGGACGGAGCAAGGAGCCAGGCTGGGAGCAGAAGGGGCAGCTGATCCGGGCTGGCGTCTGGGATTGTGACTCTTGGGGAGGAGGGAGCTGTGCCCTTTATGTCCTCGTTACCTGGTGTTTCCTAACCGACCTTAATGAATATGCACCTGTCTAGAAATCAGCCTCTTGAGAACGTCATTTTGTCTACCACCGGAGAGACCGTCTTGGGGGCCGCCAGTGTTAGGGGAATGTCTGGGCTTTGGGGGAGTCCTGTCGCTGCAGTGTTCCGTGATCCAGGTCTGCAAACCTCAGCGGAAAGCTTCTGAGTGTGGTTTTGGTCACCGTGTTTCCCTAGAGCAGCCGGCCCTGCGTTGTGCACGTGTCCTGACACAGCGTTTCCACGGGGCTTGACTCCGGTTGCGGTCAGAGCAGGGGGTACTGTCTGCCTGCCGCTCCATTCTCTTTGGGGTGGCCTAGGGCCGGGTCTCCCTGACAACCTTTGGCTGACCAGATTCCTTCTCTTCTCTGTAACAAACTCTCCCTTGGCCTCGCTCTTATAGGGACACTTGGGATTGGGTCGCCTGGGGGGCTTAGTCGGTGAAGCGTCTGCCTTCGGCTCAAATCATGATCTAAGGGTCCTGGGATCGAGCCCCGCATCGGGCTCCCTGCTCAGCGGGGAGCCTGCTTCTCCCTCTCCCTGCTGGGCACCCCTGGCTTGTGCTCTTGTTCTCTCTCTCTCTCTGGCAAATAAATAAATAAATAAATAAATAAATAAATAAATAAAGGACACTTGGGATTGCATTTAGGGCCCGCTTGGATAATCCAGGACATCCTCGTCATTTCAGAATCCTTAACTGCATCTGCGAAGACCCCCCCTTTTCCAAATAACAGAATGGTCACGTCTGGCTGTGGTTCCTGAGATTGGCAGGACCTTCCTTTGGAGCCCCTGTGGTTTCTAGGCCACCGGCTTAGCCATGGCATGGTTGGAAATGCTAACGCATGCCACTGAGGTTTTCCTTGTGCCCCGGCCTCTGCCACAAGGATCCCAAGTGTGACCACCAGACTCACAGTCCCCCCCACCCCCCCACCCCCGCCCCAGGACACAGAGAAGCTGACCCCAGAGGTCCCAGAAGGTGGAGATGGAGTGAGGGGGCTGAGACATTGTCTCACTAACAGCTGCTACTATTGGCCCCTTGTCCTTGAAAATCCCATTATCTGAACATCTTTGAACTTTTGCTGGCATTTACGTGACTCACGTGGATCTGGTGAAAGCTGTGTTTGAGAAATGAAAAAGGAAGTGAGGGTGAGCACCCCCCGCGAGAGTGGGGCTCTCTCTGGCAATGTCTTGGGAGGGAGGTGACTCACTGGGGTCTGAGCAACAAAGGGTCTGCTGTGGCTACAGGACCAAAAAAAAAAGAAAGCCCTTCCTCTGCCCCCTGGCTGCCCCTCGGAAGCGGGAGCCCTGGGCTGGGTGTCCTGAAGGAGGCGTTTGGCCAGTCCTGGTGCTGCCATTTATGAGCTATAAATGCCTGCACACATCTGGGGGACGCGGCTGACCATTTGAACCTCGGTTTCCTCCCCTGTGAAGTGGGTGTAATTCTAGAGCCCGCCTCGCGGGGTGGGAGTGAAGAGTGAGTGGATGCATGTCTGGAAACCGCCGAGAACAGTCAGGCCCGTGCTGGGTGTCACGTAAGTGTTTCCTGCTGAGGTTGCAATGATCTGAAAGCAGAGATGGTTAAGGTCACCTGTCCCCCTCGTTGGCATGGGTGTTAAATGAAATAGCGCACGTCCGTGCTTAGAGCGGGGCCTTCCCGATCTCCCCGCGTTGCATTCGAGCTCCCTGTGGGCAAGGCCCTCTGTGTCCCCGGTCTCGAAGGGTGTGTGGCTCATTGTAAACGTGCAGCGAGCATTTGCTGGAGGGATGATCGAATAAGTCCGCGTGCTCTGCAGGCGGCTTCTTGAGGCCGGTGGTCCCAGGCCCGAAAGTATCTCAGACATCATGTCAGGCTTCCTGAGACCATTGCTTCCCTGCTGTGGGGCAGGCACGTGGCTTCGGCAGAGAATGCTGGACGGTTGCAGCAGAGGAATTAAATAACCACTTTGCTGTGTCAAGCAGAGAACAGAATAGCAGGGGCTCGCCTGGGGGCACGGGGCACAGGGATGCGGGGGGGGGGGTGATGCATAATCACGCCAGATGCCACCAGGCCTCTGCTCATCATTTCAATGGGGGTGGGAGGGAGTGGGGACTCCTTTTGTCAGAATGACACGGAAGTGGGGTAAGGAGGCCCTGTCTACCTGTCCCTTCAGGGGAATCCCCAGGAAACCACTACAAAGTCACCCTCTAGGAAACCCAGCCAGCAGATGGGACCTCGGGGCGATGCGGAGGTTGCCCTTGCTCTGGGGGACCAACCTCAGGGGAAGGGGGTGCTAATCCCCTGCTCCTTAGCAGCCCTCCCCGTCTTCCCCTTCTCCAGGCTGCCCGGCTGCTGTAGGCTTTGCCCCAAGAGCTCAGGACTGCCCAAAACTGAGGTCTGCAGGGTCTTCGGGAATTCTCCTCAGCGCGTGGTGGCTCAGTTCCCCCTGGGGGAGGGAAGAGCAGGGATGGGGACATGAGCGGCCACGCTGGCTTGCTAGCTCAGCGATTTCTGAGACCTGAAAGCAACCCAACAGTAAAGCAGAATTAGCCATGTTATTTGAAGTTATTCACATAAAGAGATTTATTAATTTTTTTTTTATCAAACGATAAGCGACGAGCAGCATTACACGTCGGGCGTATAGCATAGCGCTCTGATATTTTTACATGTTACGAAACGGTCCCCGCAATAGATCTAGTCACCGTCTGTCATCATACGAAGTTATCACGGTATTAGTGACTACGTTCCCCAGGCCGTCCTTTACATCCCCGTGACTTATTTATCTTGTAACTGGAAGTTTGTACCTCTTAATCCTCTTTGCGTAAAGAGATTCAGATGATCTGTGTCCACTGCGTTTATGTGCCTTCCAGAAGCAAGATGCATGTGACGTGCTTTTCAAGTCTTGTGTATATGTTCTGTATATCAAATGAGAAGCATTTGAGGATGATTCTGGGTTAGAGAATCCACATGAAAGCATTTAATAGGATGGTAAAAAACATTCCTCCTTAATGGTGGGTCACAGCTTCTTTCTACAGTTGTCTCTGTGGGAATTGGACTTGAGTCAGGGTCACTGGGACCAACTAAGGTCTGGTCAGCATTAGGCTCTACGGGGGTCTCTCAACCTTGGTACGATTGACATTCGGGGCCAGGTCATTCTTGTTGCTTGCGAGTGGTGGTTGGCATCATCGGAGTTTAGTGGCATCCCTGCCCCCTGCTTATCAGACGCTGGGAGCTCCCTGTGGTGGGCATAATCATGACCACCCCAATCCCCAGCCCCATACACACACATCCAAGATATCCCTGTCTTGGTCCCTGCAACCCATGAGTATGTGCGGTGACATGGCAAGAGAGTTGACGCTGCAGATCAGATGACTGTGAGATGGGGAAATTATCCTGCATTATCCATATGGGCCCAGTATAACCAGAAGGGTCCGCGTGGAGAGGACTGGACAGACCATTGCTGGCTTTGAAGGTGGAGGAAGGGGGCCGGCCACGAAGGAGTGCAGGCCGCCTCCAGGAGCTGACAAAGACAAGGGAACGGATTCTTCCCTGGTGCCTTCACAAGGAGCACAGGTCTGCCACGAAATGTCTCTGGAATCGCCTCTGGTTCCGAAACATGGGCTCTGTGGAGCGCCATATTGTTTTCCCCGGAAGCCGTGAGAGGAATGGGTTTCTGTGTCGTGCGATGGGAATGAGGCTGGGAGTGAGTATGCCCAGCCCAGCAGGGTTGGCTCTGGGAGGAACCAGTGGTATAAAGGGGGGGCGGCTGCCACAGCCCCTCCCCGGGGCTCCTGGAGCTGTCACTCTGTCCTTTAACAGCATAGTGTTCCTGTTGGTGTTTGTGCATATTTGGACAGGACTCGAGTAGAAGCTGAGCTATCTTCAGCTACGCCATAAAAGAGAATATAAAAACTCCATAAAACACTGAAATGTGAGCCGAAGCAGCGTCGCTCGCGGAGGCCTTGGCTTGGAGGGCCAGCATGCTGGGCGTCCTACCATTTGTAGGAGTCGTGGGCGGAGAGGAGAGGCTGGGGAGCCCAGCCCATGCTGGGGGCCACCAAGCCTGGGCTCTGGGCCAAATACGCAGCCCCCTGGACCCAGCCCTGATGCTGTGATTCTGTTTATTTTGCTGAATGTGACATTCATGTGGTTCTGATTTCTTCTCTGTGATCTGTCATCTGTGTGCCTTGGGAACCAGAAACCAAGCCAGGTGGCTTTGAAGTTGTTGTTCTGGGGTAAGTAGGGAGTCGTGCTTGTCCAGGGTTCATTGGGACAAGCACGAGGTGCCCTTTGATTTGAGATGCGCGGGAAGCGGACTGGCTGGCGAGGTGGGTTCCGGTCCTGGCCCGGGAGCTGGGCTGGGTCAGAAGGGAGGGATGGATCCATTCCGTGATGGGCTGGCCTAGCTGGATCCAACCCATAGATGGAGGCCGGTGGTTCCCAAATTTCAGGGTGCGTCACAGTCACTGCCCAGGAGGCCTTGTTAAAACAGACCGTGGGACCCTAACCCCAGAGTTTCTGGTTCAGGAGGGCTAGGATGAGACCCAAGGGTTTGTACTTTCTAAAAAATTCCCCAGTGTGGCTGAGGCAGCTGGTCCAAGGTTGAGAACCATGCGCCTAGGACAAGAAGGGGGTCTTTGTAATGAAAAATGGTACTGATAACAAACAGTTCTCAGAACTCTACAGTTTATGCATGGGGACCCCGTGTTTGATCCAAACACCGCTACGACGAGACTGTGCCATCCTCTGATTTTTTTTTTCCTCCAAGGTGAAAAATAGTTTTTTTCTTTTTTTTTTTTAAGATTTTATTTATTTATTTGAGAGAGAGAGAGCACGGGTTGGGGAGGGAGGGCAGAGGAAGAGGGGGAAGCAGACTCCGCGCTGAGCAGGGAGCCCAATGAGGGACTTGATCCCCAGGACCCTGGGATCATGACCTGAGCCGAAGGCAGACGCTTAACCGACTGAGCCACCCAGGCGCTCCAAAATGGACTTTTTTGGGTGTACAGTTGTACATATATATATAGTCATGTAACCACACCCTCAACCAGGATATAGAATAATTCCGTCACCCCAAGAACCTCCCTCATGCTCCTCCTCTGCCCCCCATGAGCCATCCATCCCTATAGCATTGTCTTTCTGAGCACGTCATGTAAACAGGATCGTACGGTATGTAACCTTTTGAGCCTGGCTTCCACACGTGTGAGATGCTCCAAGTCACCAAAGTGACTTAGTTGTATCCGTAGTTGGCTCTTTTGTATTGGGAGTCGTGACCCCCCCCCCACCATGGATGTACTGTGGTTTGCTCTCCATCCCCTGTGGATGGTCTTTGGTTGCTTCCAGTGTGGGGTTATGGTAAATACAGCTGCTACGCACATTCGTGCCTAAGACTTTGTGTGGACATTTTTTTCCCGTTCTCTCGGGTACACACCTGGGAGAGGGATGGTTGGCTCATATGGTGAGTATATATGTCCACTTTCTAGGAAACCACCAGGCTGCTCTCCAGACGGGCTGCTCCGTTTTGCATTCCCACAGCAGTGTACGGGATTTCCAGGGGCTCTGCGCCCTCGCCGACGCTTGGGGTTGGCATTCTTTTTATTAAGTTTCGTCCTTCTAGATCAGGGCTGATTTTAAAATGTGTGAATGAATCGCAGAAAGGCTCGGAGTTGTCCAAGGCCCCCCAGCCTCTTGGTGGCTCCTTGGACCCAGGCCTTTTGCCTTGAAGGCTGGGAACATTCTGGGTGGTGGCTGTGTTGATCAGAAGCTAGGAAGCTGGAGCTGGAGCTTCTGAGTGTGAATGGAGCTCAAGCAACATCCAGGGCCCGCGTGGCCGAGTAAGGCGCATGCCCAGGGACTAGGGAAACAAGGAGAAAGCAGAACAAAGAGATGACCCAGAAGGAAAGACACACATCATAGCATCACAGAGGTGGAAGGCACTAGGCTGCTTCTCCATCCCTTAGCCCCCTGCCCCCCACCTCTTATTTTTAGGCTGAGAGGCTCAGGCAAAGCAGCCGACCAAATGTACTCACTGTGTCTCTTGACTCCATGCCCGTGGCGGGCCTTGGCAGGAGCCACCTTTGTTTCCAGAAGCATCCTCGGTGATGGCATCAGGGCTTTTGCAAATTGAAGTACCTGGTCAAGATCAGCATACTCCCTCGGAGTTGCCTTGGCCTTGGGGCCGCTCCAGGCGGGAGTTGCCTTTAGGAAGGGGCTCATGCGGGGGGGGGGGGGGGGGGG
>NC_138383.1:47592208-47600332 GCF_054177405.1 Leptonychotes weddellii
CGGCAACGCCAAGTCTCTATTTTAATGCTAACCTGCGTGGCTGCAACTTTCTATATATAAATGCTGCTTTGCACAGTGAATTAGCTGATGCCATGGAAAGCAGCGGATGTAGAGACGGTGGCAGAAAATGACCAGCGCGTCAGCTTTGCAAGAAGAGGGACTGCAGGGCTGAGGTGAGTCGGAGCCCCGGGCAGGTGCTCGAAGCCCACTGGAGCCCAGCAAGAGCCAGGGGGCCGGCCGGCCGGGGGGCGGGGGGGACCTGCCCTGGGGAGCCTCTGTGGGCAGGTGCTTGGCTCTGCGATGGAGTGACCCGGGCTGATGCTTCTGTTCGCCCACCTGTCTGCCCTCGGCATTCCTTCACTGAGTCCGGGTCGCATGGGGACCCCAAGGCTTGGGAAAGCGCAAGCCACTTGGGCAGGGGGTGGAGGGTATCTGAGGTGGTGAGCTCAATGGGAAGAGAGTTTTGCTTGCTGCCTTCAACTTACCTGGGCGCCCTCTTCTGAATCTTCACCTCTTCTGTTTTGCTTTTTTCTTAATTCCTGAGTGTGGCCACGCCTTCTCAAGGCCACAGGGTTCCAAATGGTGCAGGTAGAGTACTCAGGAAAAGACTGGAAGGGGCTTTCGGGAATCAGCAGGGTCCGCTCCTTCGGGCTCCAGGTGAGGGACAAGCCCAGAGAGGTGCGGTGTCCTGCCAGATGTCACACGGCCGGTCAGGGACAGAGTGGGACAGCAACCAGGTCCACGGGGATCTTCTGACTGGGACATCTGTGCCTTGTGGGGGCGCATTCTGTCGGGTCGGGGCGGCCCTGGGTGTACACACCAGAGCTATGGGGGCTGTAGAGAGGGAGGCACAAGTTGGGGGGTAGATAGCAAACACAGGATTATGTAACAGCATCTGAAGCCACTTAAGGCTTTTGGAAAGTGCATGCAAGTGGGAGTCTCGGAAACTCAGATTCGTGTGGATTCAGCCCCTTCCCGTGCGACAGTTGTGTTAGATTCTCTCGGTTTCCCCACCTGAGCACGGGGTGCACAGAATCTCTTTTCTTTCCCACCTCCGTTGCGGTAAGTCAGTGTCACGGCCCGCGTGACGTGTCGGGGTCTGTGTTCGGGCCCTGAGGGGGATGTGATGCATCTGTACACCGAGCAGTTTGGAAACCACTCAGCTCCTTCTCCCCCTGGGGCAGGGAAGGGGGATGCTGCTGGGAGCAGAGTTCTCCAAAGATTGGGTTTTGTGGTGTGAAGCAAAATGCAGTGCAATTTTATCATGATTAGAAAGTCTCACTCAGGGCTTCCTCTTCTTTGACATCAAGCATTCGACAGAGATTTTAAGTGCGCCGGATCCAGAGACTTGGACCCTGTTCTCGAAAAAGAGAAGACCCGAGGACTCTAAGCGCCCGTGAGTGGTACGCAGTCCTCGGAGGCTGGGAGAATCGGGAGCGTTTATCTCTGCCTGGGTGGGTCCAGGGAAGTGAAGCGAGGGAAACCTTTATAGGAATTTCTGATGCAGAGGGAGGTCAAGGAGGGGATCTTCACAAAAGGAGATCGGGACGAGGTAAAGCAGGGTTTCTTGGAACCGTGAGTCTCGAGCCACACAGTGTATATGATCCGTGTTAATCAGCCTAAGAGGTCAAATGGGAAAATCTCAGCATGCGTTGCATGCCGTAGGGTACACATCACGACATGAAATCTGTGCTTTGTGTGTGTGTACATTGGGTCGTGAAGTAAAATGCGCTTTTCACTGTGGGTCAGACTTTGAAAAACAGAGTTGGGTGAACTGCTGGCTTTGGGTGGTTCCCTGAATGAGCCAGAATTTTCTCCTGCAGAGAGAAGGCTGTGGATCTCCTTTCCAGGGAAAAGCCGGAAGGAGAAATGAGGGCTTCTCAGGGGGAGCCCTGGGCAAGCATCATTTCCAGACGCCGATGTGGTGCTGTGTGCATCGTGGAGGGGACGGCAGGGCAGTTGGGAAGTGTGAGGTCTGGGGACGGGGAGGTGGCAGTCCTTCTTCCCAGGGTCTGAGGTCAGGAGGAGAGCCCCCCTGTGGGCAGATGGAGAAGGACACTGTGATTCTTGCAGCGACTGCCCCGAGGAAGGGAAGACCCAAGCCGGGGTGCCTAGCTCTGGGGCGAGAGGAAGTTGGCCACACATTTGCAGCCCTTAGAATCCCTGGACACTGGAGTTCAGCTGCACCAGCAGGTGGTGTTGGCGGTAAGAGGTCTCCACGGAGGGATGGTTAGCGTAGGGTGGCAGCAACTAATTCATACTCTTAGTCTAGGATGGTGGTATGCAATTCTTTAAAAACCAGGGAGCCCTCTCTCGAAACAACTGCTTATGCAGATACCTAGCAGTTTCTCGAGGAGCTGCACATTGGTGGCCACCGGTTAGAATCGAGTTCAGGACCGTGGGAGGTTTTGTTGTCGTTTTCGCCCATGGTTTCCTTTTAAAATTGTTGAGTCGGTTTGCCAACATCTAAAAATCATCAGATTTCACGTTAGAAATTAAGATACCCAGCGTCTCTTGCAAAAAAAAAAAAAAAGAGTAGCTTTGGTGACGCCAAGCTTTGGCATCCTGCAGGGCAACAACACACTGATGCTGAGGGGTAGGTTTTCCAGTTTGCCGTAGCCCCCACCCATCTCTTCTCTTCACCAGCACTGAGACCAGTAATGGAACAGTGGCCATCATTCCTTTTTTTACGTTGGGGTAAAATTGGTATATAACATTCATAAGTGTTGGTGTGCAACGTTGTATTTCAACATCTGTCTGTGCTACAAAGTGATCACCCCCAAAAGTCTATCCCTCACTGGACAACTCAGCCCTCTATCCATTTTGCGCCCACCCCCGCCAAGCTCCCTTCCCCTCTGGTCAACATCAGTGGGTCTTCTGTATCTGTGATTGCACATACGAGTGAAATCATGTGGTATTTGTCTTTCTTCTTCTGCCTTATTCCACTTAGCATGATACTCCTCTAGATCTATCCGTTAGTTCTGCTCTGTTCTTTATTATTTCTTTCCTTCTGCTAACTTTAGGCTTCATTTGTTCCACTTTTTCTAGTTCCTTTAGGCCTGACATTAGATTGCGATTTTTCTTGTTGATCGGGTACGCCTGGATCGCTATGAATTTTCCTCTTAGAACTGCTTTTGGTGCATCCCATGGGTTTTGTTACGTTGTGTTTCTGGTTTTTTTGTTTGTTTGGTTTTTTTTGTCTTTAGGCATTATTTGATTTCTTCATTTCTCTGATGACCCACTGGTCATGGAGAGGCATGTTGTTTCATTTCCTCATGTTTTTGTAGTTTTTCCAGTTTTCTCCTTGTAATTGATTTTTCGTTTCATACCATTGTGGTCGGATAGGATGCTTGATAGGATTTCTGTCTTCTTGAATTTTTTGAGACTTGTTTTGTGGCCTAACATTTAATCTCTCCTGGAATATGTTCCATGTGCAATTGAGAAGAATGTGTGCTCTGTTGCCTTTGGATGGAATGTTCTGAGTATCTCTGGCTCAGAGCATGGATAGAGGGCCTACACCTGTTACTGTCATGTTCCATCCTTTGAAGACCAAGAGGGGAGGAAAGACGGGGATCCCTGGCCAAAGAAAAGGAGTTGAGGGTTTCACCTCACATCACTCCTGGCAGAGTCCCATGCATGCTTCGAGGGCTGGAGGAGTATTTCTGTTTGTGGGACCCCAGCACATCCTAAGAATCCCTTTTTATCCAGCCATCAGCTATTCAGCACTTCTGTCTGTGGGTCTCACTGGTGCAATTGTAGTGAGCAAACCCCTGGGCCTTTGAATGTCCTAGAGAGAAAGATAGTCACTGGGCTCTCTTCTTATGGGAGAAGGGTTGTGTGACCCTAGCAGACAAGGCCAGTGGATTGAATGATGTCAAGAGAGATCAGGTTGGCTGCTCAAGCATATCAGAGGTAGCTATGCATTCGTGGGCTGGGAGTCCTTGAGTGAAAATAATATACCAGTTCTTTAAAAAGTATGGGTAAGAGCCAACCACATGTGTACATTTCACATCAAGCATTGGTCGCTCAGACTGGTTTTGTCATAGATGATCACCTCTGGCCTCTACCCACTTTCTCTCTGGCTAAAAAACTTACAGTTACGTTTGTGGACAATTTAGGTGACAGAGAGAGTGAGTCTTTCCTGAATGTATTTACTTGGAGGGCCCTAGGCCCATGAGAGGCTTGTTTCAGAGACCCAGCCAAGCTACTGATGACCCTTCCCCAAGCCTGTCTGGTTCATTTGTGATTTGGGGACCCCTGACAGGATTTCAGTATGGAAGTAGGCTCCACGCCCTTTGTGGAGCCCAGTGCGGGGCTTGAACTCATGACCCTGAGATCAAGACCTGAGCTGAGATCAAGAGTCAGACACTTAACCAACTGAGCCACCCAGGCGCCCCTGCCTCTACCTTTTTGTCTCCTGCTCTTCCTGTACCCCTCACATGGGTGGCCAGGTGACTCCAGAAAGATAAGACCCCCACTTTCTAGGGGGGGGACTGACAAATCCTACTCAGAGACTTGGGGGGATCTCCATTGATTCCACATATGTTCACTGGGTGTGTTTTCTGTGTCTGGGGACACATGTGAGTAGGACACTGTGCTTGCTCTTGGGGAGTGATGACCACTCATCGTAGGCCACGCAGACGAGGCCACGCAGACGAGCAGCTGTGAAAGTAGGAGTGGACCAGCTCAGGTGGGAGGGAAGGTGGGGCTGCATCTCCTAGGGGAGAGCGAGAAGCGAGGCGCCAGGCCCACCAGACAAAGCAAGGCGGGCCCCCATCCCAGCGGGAGCTTTGAATGCAGGCCAAACCTCCATGCTGCCTCTGCTTCTTGGTGTGGATGGACGGGGGGCTGCCAGCATGCACAGAAAGCTACTCACAGTGACTTAGTTTGTGGGGCTCAGTCAGTATCTCTCTCGGGTGTCATTCCACCCCGGCTGCTGGTCAGGGCTCTGTTCTGTGGGGATGTTTATCTTAGTCCTTCACTTCCCTCCTCCAGCTCCTTTCCCTCCAGTTAGCCCACGAGGCCTCCCGCTGCAGTCAGCCACCACCTTCTACCATGGGAAGCTGGTAGTTAGGGGCTTGGCCGGTCTTGGCCTCACTCACTGTAACTTCTCCCTGGAGTATTCGCCCTTGGAGAGAGGATTCTTGGCACCGCAGAGGAGCCTCGAGTGTTTTGGGGGTGGCCTGCATTGAGGGGGGGAATTGCATTGTTCTTGGAGCCAGGACACCAGGGTCAGACTGGTTCTGTGTCTTGTGAGTCGTTAAGACCTTGGGGACGACCCCCCATTTTTACTCGATTATGGAAGGAAAATAAGAATAGTTCTCTCCAGGGGCGCCTGGGTGGCTCAGTCGGTTAAGCGACTGCCTTCGGCTCGGGTCATGATTCTGGAGTCCCGGGATCGAGTCCCGCATCGGGCTCCCTGCTCAGCAGGGAGTCTGCTTCTCCCTCTGACCCTCCTCCCTCTCGTGCTCTCTGTCTCTCATTCTCTCTCGCAAATAAATAAATAAAATCTTTAAAAAAAAAAACAAAAAGAATAGTTCTCTCCAGCAGTCTCATGAAGGTCAACTAGGCTACGAGATGTAAAAGTGGCGCCTGCAGACATGGCAGGTGCTGGGCTCCCTGGATTTTACTGTTCCCTTCCAATGGGCCTCTAGACCCTAATCTTGTCCGCTGAGCATAAGAATCTCATTTCACCTGCTGTTCCTCGCACGCCTTCGATGAGCCTGGTCTGTGTCAGGAATGGTAGAAGGTGTCCATCGGCACAGATGAGCCCCGGCTGTTGGGAAAACCCAGTCGGTGCCATGGGAGTGACTCAGCACCGTGACCTGAGTTGTTGATGACTTTCCCCAAGGGTTACTCGGTGGCTTAACAGGGATGGGAAGGTGTGGGGAAAGCTAACATGTATGGAGTTGCTCCTGTGGTTTTGGCCCTCAGATCTTTGCAAGAATTCTGTGAAGGAGATGGTGGTATTTCCATTTTTGCATGCAGCAAAGAGAAAAGATGAGTTTCAAAAGAGGTTGAAGCGACTTGCCTGAGGTTACACGGCTGGAAAGCCGCGGAAGGCATACTTGAACTTCCTCTGTGCCTGGCTGAAGGTTAGAAGCTGGGGTTGGGGGCAAGCCAGTGGATGCCTGTGGCTGGTTTCTGGGGGTTGTGTCTGCTATTTATCCTTTCCCACAGCCCCAGCACATCCATGCGCACCTTTTTTTGGGAATCCCTGTTGCGGAGTGGGGATTGTGGTTTCTAGAAGTTTCTGGAATTTTGCAGACCTCCTCATTGGAATGGGGCTTTGCATTTCAATGAGTGGAAAAAGAGGCCAGAGGATTTGCCAAAGGGAAAATCAAGTGCGTTTATTCACTCCCCTTCACTCCCCTTGTGTGCACAGATGTTTCCTCTCTGGGCCCCCTCCCTACACGGGGCGGGGGGGTGGGGTGGGTGGGGAGGGGCTTACTGGCCACAAACAGATGGGAAGTGGCTCATGGTTGAGCAGAGAGCTGGACTCATTGGAGGTCGGCTTGCACAGAGCAGTGTTGGGGTCAGCTTGGGGGCCGTCCTACGTGGGGTTTTGACTCTTGCCGGGCTGTGTGACCAGAACTAGTCCTCTAGCCATGCCAGCAACATCAGCACCAAGATTTAGGGCGGCCAGAGAGCAAGAAGGAGGGGGCTCTGCGCTGGGCTGGGGGAGACTTGGCATCCAGTCCCCATCTGTCTGTGGGTTCAGTTTCCCAATCTGTAAAATGGTAGCATGGGATCAAACTATCCCTGGGGTCCCTTCCATCTCTAATTTTTGTGTTCACCTTGCACTGGACCAGAAAGCTCCTTACTATTGCCCATTTCATCTTAATTCATTTTCTTATAAATAAAACCCCCCAAGTCTCCTTATCATTTGAAAGAAAGTATGATGAACCCTTCATTTTACGGGATGGCAACTGTGAAGGGAGATATCAAGGGGGATTTTATTAGCAAATACTCTGTAAATATTTTAAATAGGGCTGTATTCATACATCAGTTCATAATGGAATAAAGTAAATATTTTTTTAAAAAAAATCATTAAAATTGGGGCACCTGGGTGGCTCAGTCAGTTAAGCATCTGAATCTTGATTTTGGCTCAGGTCATGATCTTGGGGTTGTGAGCTCAAGCCTCGCATCGGGCTCTGCACTGCGTTTGGAGCCGGCTTAAGATTCTCTCTCTCTCTCTCCCTCTCCCTCTGCCCCTTCTCTCCTCAAAAAAAGCATTAAAATTAATATGCTCATTATAGAAAATGGAAAAATACAGAAAAACAGAAATAAGAAAAAAATATTTCACATTCTTTTCATTCCCCCCCCCTCTTTTCTTTTGGCTGTATATATTTGTCTACATAATTGGGATCATATGGTATATTTTAGAACTGGATATGCTGATTTTGGGGGAAGGCAGTGTTTTCCTGATTGTAAAAGTAATTTTATAAACGTTTAAAGAAAAAAAGAAAAATTTTGATTTGTACAATTAAAAATAAATAAACATTTTAAATGTGATAAAATGAAAACAATTAAAACAGCCGGAGAAATCCCAGAATCCAAAGATGACCTGCGTTCACATTTTCCTGTGTTCCCTCAGCGTTTCATTGGCGGGGGTCGGGGAAGGGGTGTGGGGCGCATCATTTTCCACCTTTGACACCGTGCTGCGGACTCTGGTTCTTTTTTTTTTTTTTTTTTTATATTCATGAGAGACAGAGAGAGAGAGAGGGGCAGAGGGAGAAGCAGGCTCCCAAGGAGCAGAGAGCCCGATGCGGGACTCGATCCCAGGACCCTGGGATCATGACCTGAGCTGAAGGCAGACGCTTAACCATCTGAGCCACCCAGGCGCCCCGGACTCTGGTTCTTAAAGCGGGAGCAGCTCTTAGAAGGCGATAGGAAAGGGGGTTTTGGTGAACAAAAGCATTGGCCGCTGGGTGGCTGATTGGTCTTTCCTGATCTGGGAGGAGGGAAGGCTTGGTTCATTCAAGCGCAGGTGGCTTGGGTGGAGGAGTGACAGAGACTTTGTCTAGTGATGCTCCCAGAGCAGTGTCCCCAAGGGTCCAGTAGCTAATAGACTTTTTTTCCACTGGACATTCTTTCCTGCTTTGTCGAAGATTAGTTGACCAT
>NC_138383.1:47600832-47624058 GCF_054177405.1 Leptonychotes weddellii
TCTCAGTTTTTCCCCATTGAGAATGATATTCGCTGTGGGTTTTTCGTAGATGGCTTTTATGATATTGAGGTATGTACCCTCTATCCCTACACTCTGAAGAGTTTTAATCAAGAAAGGATGCTGTACTTTGTCAAATGCTTTTTCCGCGTCAATATTAAGAGTATCATATGGGTCTTGTTCTTTTTTTTTTTTTAAGATTTTATTTTATTTATTTGACAGAGAGAGAGAGAGACAGCTAGAGAGGGAACACAAACAGGGGGAGTGGGAGAGGGAGAAGCAGGCTCCCAGCCGAGCAGGGAGCCCGATGCGGGGCTCGATCCCAGGACCCTGGGATCATGACCTGAGCCGAAGGCAGACGCTTAACGACTGAGCCACCCAGGCGCCCTGGGTCTTGTTCTTTTTTTTATTAATGTATTGTATCACACTGATTTGTGGATGTTGAACCAACCTTGCAGCCCAGGGATAAATCCCACTTGGTCGTGGTGAATAATCCTTTTAATGTACTGTTGGATCCTATTGGCTAGTATTTTGGTGAGAATTTTTGCATCCATGTTCATCAGGGATATTGGTCTGCCAAAGGTCCAGTAGCTCCCCCGGTGTCAGCCCATGCTTGGGCAGAAAAGACAGCATTGGTGAACAGTGCTCCCCACACATGGCTGAAGGCTTCCTCTGTCCTGGCCCTGAAGGATGTTGCAGGATACACGGGTAGCCTGATTCCAGGATGCATGCAAAGCAGAGGAGGAGGGCCAAGGGAGACACCGGTCACTGGGCTTCGCCCCCGAGCCGGACAGTCCGTTGGCTGGATTTCTGAGCTGGGGATCTACACCGCGTAAGAAATGCTTTTATATGACGATGCCCCATTGTCCTCATCCTCATGCTCATCTCTCTCTCAGTGCCTGGAGAGTACATGGGTGGTTTCTTCACCTGCATGCTTAGAGAGCCCTTTCTGTCTCTTTCAGTGTGAAATATTAATACAGCTTGGCTGGATGTGTACGTCTTGAATCCCAGACGTTCGGCACCATGCTAATCTTCTCTGTATCGTTCCAATTTTAGTATATGTGCTGCCAAAGCGAGCACAAATCTCAGACGTTTGGAACAAAAACTCATACTTGCTGCTCAGTTTGGTCCACCCTTCAGCAAATGCTTAGTGAACTCCCACAGTGATGAATGAGACCATGACCACACCTCACAAAGCTTTGACTTGGGTGGGATGTGTCTTCCAGCACTTTCCAGCACTTTCAGAGGGCTGACGCCAGCCCCTTGGTGAGTCCCGGCCTTATGGAGCTTTGGTTCCTGTGGGAAGTGCTCGTAGCAGGAGCAGAAGAAAAGTCTGAGGAAAAACAGATTTCCCAGGCAGCCTTTCTCTTTGCCTCTTGGTGGGCATGATTCTGAAAATTCTCTTTTGTTATTTTTGCAGTCGATTATTGATTTTCGTCTACGTGGTCCAGTCTTTTTTTTTTTTTTTAAGATTTTATTTATTTATTTGACAGAGAGAGACACAGTGAGAGAGGGAACACAAGCAGGGGGAGTGGGAGAGGGAGAAGCAGGCTTCCCGCGGAGCAGGGAGCCCGATGCGGGGCTCAATTCCAGGACCCTGGGATCATGACCTGAGCTGAAGGCAGACGCTTAACGACTGAGCCACCCAGGCGCCCCGGTCCAGTCTTTTCTAATTAAACATGCATTACTTTTTCATTTCCTTGCCCCCCCCTTTTTTTTTAACCTTTGCAGTTTGGGGAGATCCTTTGAAGTGTAGCCTGCATTTTATTAATTTAACTTTTTAAAAAATCTTTATTTACCCGCAACCACTAATGTGGATTTAAGTGAGCAATTTTGGTATAATTCTTATTACCTCATTTGTTTTTTTTCTTTGTGTCATCCTTATTTTGGCCGTCTTTTTCCGTGACAATTTTCTGTTCCTCTTTCAAAGAGGACTTCTTGCTTTCTTTTTTTTTTTAAAAGATTTTATTTATTTATTTGAGACAGAGAGAATGAGAGACAGAGAGCATGAGAGGGAGGAGGGTCAGAGGGAGAAGCAGACTCCCTGCCGAGCAGGGAGCCCGATGCGGGACTCGATCCAGGGACTCCAGGATCATGACCTGAGCCGAAGGCAGTCGCTTAACCAACTGAGCCACCCAGGCGCCCTCAAAGAGGACTTCTTGCTTTCTAGCAGTTTCCTGACATTGTCTTCTGAGAAGTGCTCTTGCCTTGAGCCCTTAGCATGGTGCTTCCTCACCCTTTCCCCACCTTCCCGTGCCCTTCTCTTTCCTCCTTCTCCCAACAAGGCAACAGCTGTGTAGACGTTGCATGAACTGTCGGACGCAAAATGAATCGTGCATCATTGGTCTTGGCACTGTGTGCTCGCGGGGGAAGGTTGAATCCCCTTCACAGTTGCCTACCTGTAGGGTTGGTGATGCACACACCTCGTAGCCAAGGCTCTCCCATGGCCCTCACCATGGGAAGGTCCTCTGTTTCTCCCTTGACTCCCCTCCTGGGCCTCCCAGCGGTGACTCGGGCACACACTGGCAACCTCGCTCCTGCAGTGAGGGGTATGTGGTCAGTGGAGAATTCGACCTTGGTTTTCTAGGTTTCAAAAAAAACCCTCCCTAGACCATTTCACAGCTGCTCTATGGTAATTTTACACATAGTCTGAAACTGTGTTTCTTAAAGTGGGCCGAGGTTACCACTAAGGATATTGTTAAGATCCTCGTAGACCGTGTTGTGATGACTGTTTTTAAATTATGTTTATTTAAGTGTGTAACAGGGAAGACAACCAGCCACGCCAAATCCATGTTTCATAGCTGTTCCTGCTTAGGGTCAGGCTAAATTCAAGCTCATTATAAGAGAGTTAAAAAAAAATTTCCGGGTAAATAATAGGACAGCTGATGCATCCGAATGGCAGAGTTGGGACAGGGGAACGTGAATGGCTGGAGTTTAGGAGATGTTGAGCTGAGGCGTTCCTTGGGTCCGGAACCGAGCCTGTTAAGGCGGGTGCCATTTCTGATATGTCCACTTGATCTTTTATGGAGAGGGACACGTGGGAACCTTATGGGGGGCCTCGGACCCCCCCCCCCATGCTGAGGGCAAGAAGGTAGCTGTCAAGCCCCTCGTAGGAGCCATCCATAGGCCCAACGGGCCCAGGCCAGCCATTACCTACTCACAGCCTTGTCCTCTCTCTCCACCCTCTACTATCTCAGTATCTTACCTCCCGTCCCCGTGTGTCCTCAGGCTCCCCAACTCCTCACATGCTCAGGACCAGATTCCCATGCCCACCTCACTCCCCTGCTCCTCTTTCTGGGCTTGGCAGGGGGAGCATCCCCTCCATCATCGGTGAGCGTCTTTTTCCGTCTCGCTCGTGGACCCCGCTCCCTATCCTCACGATCCCGTCCTTCTTTGCTTTCTGTGACTCATTCCCAGAACTCGCATCCGTTCCTTGCCCATCATGGAGCCAGCCCCCGAGTGAGAGGCATGGGGCTGCATCGGAGGGGAGAAGGACGGAAGCCTTTGAGGGTCTCGGAGAGGGGTGCGAGGTATGCTGCAGGCATTCCTGGGGGGCTCATGGGAGGGAGGGACTGGGTCCAAGGAGGGTCGGGGAAAGTGAGAGCACGTCTTGGGGCTCAGCTCTCCATTCCTTCTTCATAAACTGAGTCCACCTGTAGGATTGTACCCCCATCTCCGGGCAGATACCCCAGCCCCATGGGTCAGGGGCATCACGCAGCCCTCCTGCACCCTGACCCTGATCAAGCACTTGGACCTTGAGTATGGAGGCCGTGAACTCTACCGTATATCCCCAAACTGGCTTCTACCGTGGCCGGATCTCCCTGAGTACTGGGTCCAGCTTCTCCCGTCCCCTTCAGGATCGCCTTTTACTTCCTCCCACTTCTCCCACATCTGCTCAGTCACCGAGGCCTATTCTACTTGTCACTCACTGTCCCTCCATTCTGGTCAAGCCCTTCCTTTTCATCCCTGCTGTCGGGCAAATGCTGTATCTTCTGAGAAGCCTTCTCTGACCTCCCCAGCCGAACATGACCTTGCCCTCCTCTGGATTCTGAAAGCTCTTACTGTCTGCCGACTTATCGCTTGGCACTTAGGATAGACTCCCTTGTGTAGTTGTTTCTGCTTTTTCCCTTGTGTCTGTGCTTTATCTTCCAAATTGTCGAAGCCAGGTCCCTTGGTGTTACACTTGCCTGCGTCTTCCACAGCATTTGGGAAGAGGTTGCTGGTAACCATAGCTGCTTGACTAATCCTATAGCCAAGGGGCTGCCTGTGAGGGGGTTGGGAGTGTCTTCGAGACCTTGCCCCTGCCGAGATTGCACGGTCTGGTGAATAATTTTTCCCTTCACGACTATGAAGCATTTAGAAAAAGTGAGTCGTCGCCATACCCTGTCTTTCTTATTAATTATCATTATAAGACAGCACGACTCATGGTTCTCCTTTGGTTGTAGAACGTGGCCTCTTTTGGTTGACAGTTTTCAACTCAACCGAGACAATGAATAATAGCAAGAAGGTTGGCTGCATCGGACTCCATGAAACTCCGGGGAAAATGGAGCTCCGTGGAAATGATTGTTGGTCTTTTTTGTGTTTGGATCACGGGTTTCCTACTGTCCTTCGTTTGTCCACGTGACACCTGGTGTAGGAACCTACATATTTGCAGAGACCAGAAGGAGAGCAATTTGTGCTTTTTTGCAGCCAACTCAAATGATAGAAGACTATCCATAAAGCAAAACTCAAGGGACGTCTGGTTTGAGACACTGGGATCACCCCAAACCGTAAACCCCTGAGAATGTCTTTATGAGTTTTACGCACCCCGAGATATCCGTGTTGGTGAATCCTAAAGGATAAAACATTTGCGGGCCTCTGGTTTCTTCTGCGTAGCTCATGTCAGAGCAGATTAGCCTCCCGGTTCATAAAGGCCCAGAAAGGTCTCTTGCCATTGGCTGGAGGCCATCCCGGGCACCGTGAGGACAATCTCTCTGTGTTGCCCATAGGGGTGTGTTATTGTCTGTGATTGTATCTGTTCATGAGTGTGGTGCAGTGTCCCAGAGTGGTGCCAAGGCTGAATAGCCTTAAAACTCTCCCCTCTTTGCTGCCATAAAACCAAAAAGCTATGGGCTGTGAGAGCTTCCATGGGTATTTTAATTCCATGAAACCTGAAGGACCCAAGGTGAAGGTCTTGGCTGTCCGGGTGCAGATGGAGTTTTGCATTTACCTTCTTGTGGGTGGGAGCCTGTGTTTACTCCTCTATTAAACGGGGACGATACTAGAAACCTCCTCGTTGGCTTGTTGGGTGAGTTACATTGACACAAGGCATGTGACGCACTTAGGACGGCATCTGGCCCAGAGTGAGAGCTCAAGAGAGCTCATTGTTGCGTCCCCCCCGCCCCCTGCAGCGGATCGGAACCTGACAAGCAGAGAGGGGAAGTAGAGCCCCTCGAGCAGCCCACCGTAGGCTTTGAGAAGGAAGAGATGAGCTCTGCCTCTGGGGGTGGAAGGAAAAAGACCAGAAAGGTGGGAGTTGATGTGTCCAGGGGGAGGCATGTTGCCATTGGCCCTCTGAGTGCACGCCCCCCTCAGCAGACAAGCCCGTGGTTGACATTAGGATGCTGGCTGTGCTGCCTCAGTTTCCCCAAGATTGAACACCAGATGGACCACAGTGAGCCATCTGAGCTGCCCCAGACTTATCGGCTTCACCAGCAGGCTGGGGAGACTTCTCTCTGGGTGCGTCCTTCACATCTCCGGAGGTTCCGTCCCTGGGTATCCTATGATGTGGCTTATGTCACACTGGCCAGGGGCCCTTGATCTAAGCTATCTCTGTGGGTCCCGGACGTGTGTGTGTGTGTTAAAACAGACATGACACCATTTTAACCATTTTTAAGTTTACAAGATCTGTGGCATCAAGTGCCTTCACAATGTTGTGCAACCATCACCATCTACCTCCAGACTTTGTCATCTTGCTAACAGACACTCACTCTGTCTCCATTAAACACTAACACCACATCCCACCTCCCCTCCATCTCCCCCCAGCCCTTGGCAATCGCCATTCTATTTATTTATTTATTTATTTATTTGTTTGTTTGTTTGTTCGTTCGTTCGTTCGTTCGTTCGTTCGTTCGTTCATTCATTCATTCATTCATTCTCTCTGAATTTATTCTATTCTAGGCCCCTCCTAAAGTAGGATCCCACAATATCTGCCTTTTCATGACTGGGTTATCTTGTTTTGCCTAATGTCTTGAGGTTCATCTGCACCATAGTCTGGGTCAGAATTTCCTTTCTAAGGTTGAACACCATGCCGCTGTTTGCTTATCCGCTCATCCATGAATGGACACACTTGGGTTGTTTCTAAATTCTTTGGCCATCACGAAGAATGCCGAAGTACAACAGTACAGATAGCTGAGTCCCTACTTTTCCGTTCTCTTGGGTGTATACCTAGAAGTGGAATTGCTGGACCTATGGTAATTCTGTGTGTAACTTTTTGAGGAGCCGCCATATTGTTTTCCCTGTCGTCTGCTCCACTTTGCCCGCATCCTCGCCAGTGCCTGTTCTTCTCTGACCTTTCTGGTTTTATTCGTTTGTTTGTTGATAGTGGCCATCCTCATGGGTGGGAGGTGACTCCTCGTTTGGGATTTAATGTGTTTTCCCTAGTGATGAGTGATACGGAGCACCTTTCCATGTGCCCGTTGGCCATTTGTATATCTTCTTGGGAGAAATGCCCTTTGCCCATTTTTTGTGTGTGTCTAGGGAAACTTCAGCTACTACTCTTTCAGCCACAAAAACAACTGCCTTTATTGGGTACTTTGGTCCCCTTTGCTCTATGCTCAGTGTTTATGTGGATTTCCCCCCTTAATCCTCCCAACAACCTTTTGAGAAAGGCAGTGCCAATCATCTCCCTTTTATACTCCCAGTACACTCCCTTTTATTGAGCTCAGGGTCCACTCCTTCCTCCACTTGCAGCTCAGATGGCTCACTGTGGTCCATCTGGTGTTCGATCTTGGGGAAACTGAGGCAGCACAGCCAGCATCCTAATGTCAACCACGGGCTTGTCTGCTGAGGGGGGCGTGCACTCAGAGGGCCAATGGCAACATGCCTCCCCCTGGCATGGGGGAAGGTTCGAGGCCCCATGCTAGGTATCACAGCTAGTAGGTAGTGAACCCACAAGGGCTCCAGAGCCCTCTGACTCTGTCCCTAGGGATCGTTCTGATTTCCTAGCCCAACCCAAGGATCTGGCGCTGAACCCTCTTCATAAATACACAGTTCATCCATACATTTGAGAGAATGCTATTTATAGGAAACCCATCTAGACCTCGAGACTTTGCGGTCCCTCGGGAAAGCCATATTTACTAAGATATCAAGGCTCATTTCCTAAAATCACAAAGGTTTACATTGAAAGCAGACATAGAAATGTGTGGATTTGAAGTGCTAACCCTTCAGCTGCGCCAAAAAGCTGTCTGAGTGGAGTGATTCGATACATTCACGCAGGATCCAAGTCTCTTGTCTGGACTCATTTAGTTGGTGGGTGCCATATTGAGCTCAGGGTCCAGTCCTTCCTCCACCTGCAACTAACAGCTTTGTGATCCTCAAGCCCTTTTCCTCTGAGATGCATGGCATCGCCCCCCTGGTCACCCACTGTCTGTCCAGGTTTGGAGGCAGCAAGGGCAGAGCGAAGACAGGGGACCCTCGTCTTGCCCTTTTGGGGCTTTTCAGCCCTGGATGTGTCTAACACAATGGTTCTTTGGGGGAGCATTCCCCATTCTTTGTAGGTTGGTTTTTATCTGGCCTTGGGTTCACACAGCTGGGGCTGGGGCCGAGGCCAGAGCCGTGACTTAGGGTTGGGAAGAAGTTGGCGGAACATTCCCCAGCAGGGCTTGGGCAGGCCCAGGGAGTCCCGCCTAAAATATAGTGGACAAAGGAGCTCTTGTCCCCAGGCCTGGGGGTGGGAGGCATCTGGTCAGTGACACAAGCTTGGCCATTGTGTGTCGTGACCTCGGCCAACTTTTTTTAGCTGAGAAAGGGGAAAAAGAGAGAGTGAAGGAAAAAAAAAAAAAAGCCTCCAGAAACTTCTCAACTGGGAAGTCCAGAATGCGTCGTTGATTTCCTCACAGGACCTGGGGCAGATTTGGAAGGAACTGTGCAATGTAGGGTGTTCTTTGTGAAAGAAGAGTAGCGTGCAAAGCCGCAGGAACGCCCTCTGGGGTGTCCCCGGCACTGACCCTTAGCACGGTTGTTTGCACCAGCCCCATTTCCCGCAGAGGGTGCCATGGAGAGGAAGTTGGCAGGGGCCTGGCCCTGGGTCTGGGGACTCCACGCACGGCCCAGGACTCTCCTCTGAGTTATTGGCAGCCCCGTGAGGAAGACTAGCTCTTCTCTGATGGTAAGAATCGATCCAATGGGCTCAGCTTTTTCTGCGTGTTTCTGAACTAACTTGGGTATTTTAGAAAGCGGTTCTGAGGACCTCTGAGATGGGGAGCTGAGAAGCTCTGGGGGGCCCAGTGTGCTGGGCAGGGGGGCTCCCGTAAAGCATAAAGAGCTGGGAGAAAAGAGGACTTGTGTGAGATCGAGAACGGGGGAGGAATGAGATGTGATGTGAGAAGGGGTTGTCGGTGGAGGGAGCGGGGGGCAGCTCCCCGGTTACCTGGGCAGCAGTTCCGTGGAGGCGTGCAACCATATGGTGGCATCATGGCTTGTGGGGACTGGCGGCCACATCTCGCCTCCCTCACTTCTCCCAAATCTGAAGCTTGGCTTCTACCTGTCTACCCACCTGCCGTCTGTGTGGCCCGGTTCTAGCTGGGACCGTCTACAAGGGAAAGCCTGCCCAGGGAGCCTGATGTTTGTACTGTGGTTCCAGGCTGGGCTGGGTGCTTCTGTCCAGCTTGGTGGTGGCAGGGGTGGGCTGTGATAAGGGGCATGCATGGATGCTCTCTTGAGACTTAAGGGTGGGATAGCCTTATTGTGCCCACCTTCCTGCCTCTGGAAGTCAGACCACCCCCCCTTTCTTGGAAAGAGGGACCTCCCATCAGCCAAGACTCTAGTGACCGCTCTCTGGAGGCTCTGGACAGCCGGGGGGGGGGGGGTCCAGTTCGTATGGGAAGGCTCGTCTGTGTCTGCACATAGCCTTCTTCCAGGACGCTGTCTCCCGGCCACAGGGTCCGACAGCATCTGTAATTTTGGTGTGGCTTCTGATGGAGGCCTGAGCCTGTGCTCGTCACCCAGGGGCACCTGGAAAGTTCACAGCAGGGCTTCTCGGAGGTTAAAGCGCATCTGAATTGCCCAGGGACCTTTAAAATACAGAGCCGGGTGCTCGGGTGGAGGCTGGGACTCTGCATTTCTAGCCAGCTCCCAGGGGACAGCCCAGCGGCTGGTACACTTGCGGAAAGATGGTGTGTAAAGAACCCAGACCGATCAGTCACGTTCTGATGGAGTACTGGGGAGCGCTGGTGGGTTCTGGTGGGTTCTGGTGGGTCTGGCCTTGGCTGTGTGCCATAGCAGGGAGGTTCACAGAGAAGAAGGGATCAGCAAAGAAGCTGGACCCAGAGGAGGGTGAGAGCCCAGGGGAGCCTCTTGGCAGAGACGGAGGCATGCTGTGCCTGAGCCGAGGTGGAGTGTGTGTTCAGGTCCTGGCGTGCATGCGTGGTGAACAGCTTATCTCTAGCAGGCTCAGAACAAGCCTGTGTTGCGGGGGGCGCCTGGGTGGCTCAGGTGGTGAAGCGTCTGCCTTCTGGCTCAGGTCATGATCTTGGGGTCCTGGGATCGAGTCCCGCATCGGGCTCCCTGCTCGGCGGGGAGCCCTGCTTCTCCCTCTGCCTCAGTCCCCCTCCCCCTGCTTGTGCTCTCTTTCCCTCTCTCTCTCAAATAAATAAATAAAATCTTAAACAAAAAGAACAAGCCTGTGTTGGGTGTGGGGCGAGTTCCAGCTTCGGACACAGGGAAGCCCGGGGTCGCTGGGCACATAGAGCTCAACTGCGTGTGGCTCTAGGAATGACAGGGAAGGGGCTGACATAGGCCATTCAGGGCAGAAGAACTCCCCGGAACTCGCCGTGTTGAGAGGAAGAAGCCCAGTGTTCAGGGGGCCCAGTCTGCTGCCTGTGAACCCGTGTCTACACTTGAATGAGACTTTTCCCCTCTCACGAAACAGCACGTCCTTACATAGCAGGTGGACTAAGACCAACATCCAGAATCCTCGCGTCGTAGAAAAGAGAGCAAGAGAAACCAGAGAAAACCCTAGGTGACCATCTGGTCCGACTTCTGTATTTTCGAGATAAGGAAATCAAGGCCTCCCCGCAGAGATGAGGGGGTTGCTCAAGGCCGGCCCTCCCCGCTCACATCCCGCGCATTCTCTGTGCAGGGGGGGCCCCCAGAGCAGTGGTGGGTTCCAAGCGTGTGACCTCACCTGAGCGAGCGACTTTCAGTTCCGTTCGTCTCCTCTGAACTTGCGGGGTCTGTTCTGAATGGAACAGAATGCTCGGTAAACGTGGGTAGGGGGTTTTCTTCAGGGGCTTGAGAAAGTGCTAGAAACCCTGGCATGAGGCATTCTGGGATCTTTGTACCTTAATACGAAAGGGGATTCGTTAGGATTTCCTCTTCTCCCTGCTCCCTCCACCCCCTGCCCCCCATTCCCCCCAATACCAAGTGTTGGCAAAATTCGCTTATTCCCCGGCTCTCTCCTCTGCAAAGGGAAATTGGATCAGGAATCATGTGGAGGGGTCCTCACCCTACCAGGAGCTGCCTAGGGAGCATGCTGCTGGTGCATGAGCCTCAGCATGTCCTTCGGAAGCATCTCCTAGGGCACGGTAATCGGTATCTTTACCGATATATACTAGTGTAGAAAATCCAGGGTGCAGGGTTTTGTTTTTTTTTTTTAAGATTTTTACAATTTTTATCTTATTTATTTGTCAGAGAGAGACAGCGAGAGAGAGAACACAAGCAGGGGGAGTGGGAGAGGGAGAAACAGGCTCCCCGCTGAGCAGAGAGTCCGATGTGGGGCTTGATTCCAGGACCCTGGGATCATGACCTGAGCCGAAGGCAGATGCTTAATGACTGAGCCACCCACGCATCCCTCCAGGGTGCGTTTTGAGATCCTTCAGGACGGAGGGAAGTGCTAACCCCCCAGCCCACCTCCTTCTTCTGACAGATAGGGACATTGGAGCCCTAAAGAGGCCGGGACAGTGACTTGTGGCCAAGGGGAGAAGTCCGTGTTCAGCCTCCCCATATGGGTTTTCGGTAACGCTCACAACTTCGTGAATCCTGGTTGGGGCATACATTTTAATGACTTCCAAGTTCCGTTAAATCGCTTTGCTTCACCGGGGTCTCAGGCGCATATCCTTCCCATCCGTTCCACGTTGGGTTTGGCTGAGGAAATTTTCACTCTCTGGACCATGCAGCAGGGCTCCGGAGAGGTAATGTGACATGAACGTTCCTGTTCTGGCTCGGAGGGCTCCGTCCTCTTGTGTTTATGGGGTAGCTGCTTTTGCAAGCGTGAAATGTCCCTTGTGGTGGTTTTGGGCCCTGTTACGTGACATGTTCCCCAGGTCATAGAACCCCGGTGTCGGAGGGCTGGCAGCCCCTGGTATTACAGATGAGGAGACAGAGGCCCCGAGAGGCCCAGGGAACTGCATGAGTTACAGCTCGCTGTCTGGGAACACGGTCTCCTTGTGCCTAGGCCTGTGTGCTTTCTGCCGATGCTTCTGGGGTCCCGAGGTTGGAGGTACGATATCAGAATGGCCCACGCTATTTTTATCTGCCGGAGAAAGGGTAGGAGGAAAGGAGCCAACATTCCTCGAAGTGGAGAGTTTGAATAAAATGTCTCAGTTAATCACGAGCTGGTGAGCAGACTCATTCAGGTTTTCCTGCTCAGAGGCCAGAAGCCCAGACAGCCTGCGAGGAGCTCACCGCCTTGCCCTTTATAACTTTGAAACATCAGGGCCGGACAGATCTTAGAGGTAGGACCAAAGTAACAGGCTCTCTTTGGGGTTTCTCAAGCCCCTCTAGGCTCCAAGATGGGGCAGCAGGTGCAAATTCCCATCTTATTCCTAGAGCTGTTCTCTATGTTTACGGAGCGCCTGTGGGAACCGCCTTCCCCCACGTGAGCGTGAACATGGCCATGAGGCCGTCGGGTACCTGCCCTCAACCTCAGTACGGAGCAGGACCGACACAGTTGTGTTGTTCGGTCAATACGGAGATTCTCCCAAGAGACGCTGAAGGGTGGGCATCTCTCGGTTCCCTGTCATGCTGTATGGGGTTGCTGGGCGGAATGCCACCAGCAAAAGCACGAGCCATCTCACATAGGAGATGTCTGCTGACATCCAGAGGTCCTCATTTTGTGCACTGTCTCCTTTGGAACCCTATTCATCAGCCCCTCTGTCTTCTCTCTGGACGGCAGGTGCACCAGTAATAGAAGTGCCTTTCTCTGGTGTCCGTGGAATAAGGGCTCGCGTGGGAATGTGTGTAAGGCCCGAATAGAAGCCATTCCTACAGGATGGATTCCTTCCTGCCCTCCACTGCTTGACCCGCAGACACGTCAGGGCTGTGAAATGGCTTCTGACACGTTGGGGGTTGCGGGGGGCGGGGGTGGGGGCGTCCAGCTCATCCTTGCACTTTGCGGTATTGTTCACAAGATTGTTTGTCCGCCCTCGCCCCACTGGAGACCCTGTGTTTTCCGGCTTAGCCAAGTTTCCCTGTGCGGGTTGACTTCCTGTGCCCTCGCAGAGACTACATTGTAATTGTGTTCATCAAAATTCCTGGTTAACCAGATCACTCCATTCCTTTTTAGGATCAGAAAATAAGAGTTTATTGTCCTGTGTCCTCTTCCCTGCCCTGTCCTGAAAAACAGGCCCCAGTGAGTCGATTGGTCCCAGGGAGGCACTGGGGGCTTATAGATGGCTCTTCAGGGTGGCCGGGACCCTTGCCAAGTCCTTCAGGAGCTAGACACGTGTGGGTGCTCATAGCAGATTGGGCAGCGGGCACGTGGCTGGCAGCTGTGTTGGGAGAAACCCCCCCAAGCATTGATGCCCACCAGTGGCTGCCAGGTGTAAAGCTTCCTCTAGCAGTTTTGTGGATGGAGGACAGTGATTGGGGGGGGCGATGGGGGTGTCGGGGAAGGTAGCTGATGCCGGCAAGCGTGAATGTGGCAGACGCTCCCCGGGGGCTGGAGCTGGGGACCCCGGGTGAGTCACCCTCTGGGGACTTGTCGGTATGATCCATGAGGACTTGTCATGGGGGCCGAGGTCTGGCATGAGTGAGTGACAGATGCCAGCCACTAGGATGTGGATTATTGCTGCAAGCATGACCCCTTCCAGCCATTCACCCTGAGCGGGAGGCCCGAGGACACGTGGGTTGTATTGGGTTCGCAAGAGTCCTGGGGACGTTTGCATTTAAGTGATTAAAGCCCGCTTTGGAAAGTTCCTTTAAGGGACTCAGAGAAGCCATGCCAAAAGGGGTTTCTACTAAGAGCAGTTTGAATATACACGTGAGGAGTTCTGGCAAAACCTCTCATGAGTCGGTCCCATTTCCTGAGAAATCTTGCCCTTGGCGGAGTGGAAAGGAAGAAAAGCATCCCGCCTGGCCCTCTCTGGCTTCTTGTTGGTAAAAGCTGGAGGTGGGCCTTACGTGCCTGACCCCCTCTTCATGCAAGGGTCCAACCAGAGTGGCCCAAGGGATGCAGAGATGCTCGGGTCAGGACTCCCTGTGGAAGCCGACTGCCCATGGGGTCCATGAAACGTGGCTGGAGATCAGACTCACAGAACCCCCGGATCCAGGAAAGGTCTGTGGTCCCCAAGGACCCTTCCCTTCTGTCACGGCCCCTCTGGCTGGAAACCTGTCATTACCCAGGAAAGCGGTGAGAGCAGATACTCGATGCCGGAGGTCGGGAGCAAATTGGTGAGGCCATCTGGACCGAGAGGATGAAGGGACGGCCCCTTGTTGGGGTAGGAAGAGAGGCGTTCTGATTTCATTTCCCTTAGGTGCCCGTGCTCTACTTTGTTCTACCTCTTGATCTTTTCTAGTAGTATTCGGAATTTGTGATCCAAGCTCTTTCCTTGTTTCATACCGTATGTTTATGGAGAGTAGCGATATGTACACAGACTCTGTAGATTGATGACGATGATTTGCACATTTTTAAAGCTGCTTTCGGTGGTCAGCCTGGGACCTTTTTACCTTAATTTTTCACCTTTATTTCTCATCATCTCTCCCACAGCTGTGGTGCATCTTCTAAAGCACTTCTGAGGAGGACACACAAGTCCCTGGACCCACTGTCTGCGGACCTATATTCCCTGAACCACTGTCCATAGAGAAACGTCTTCCTTCCTTCCTTCCTTCCTTCCTCCCTCCCTCCCTCCCTCCTTCCTTGATTTTATCCATTTTTTTTTTTTTTTTGAGAAAGAGAGCACAAGTAGAGGGAGAGGGAGAAGCAGACTCCCGGCTGAGCAGGGAGCCCGATGTGGGACTCAATCCCAGGACCCCTGGGACCACGACCCGAGCCAAAGGCAGACGCTCAACCGACTGAGCCACCCAGGCGCCCCGAGGAACGTATTTCCATGGAAGACCGCTCGGACACATAGCAGGGTCTCGGCATTTCCCATAGGACAGTCCAGAAGTACCTTTTGAAATGCAGTTACAGAGAAGCCTGTGACCAACTTTATTTATTTATTTTTTTGCTCATTTATTGGGGACACCCTTCTCCTATGCAGACCGTTACGGGACTTCTCCTTATCTCTGCCGTGTAAATACATCATTCACGGTGTGCCTGCCGTGGGCTTATAAAACCCATTTTGCGTGCAGCAATCAGTGTGGGACCAGCCATGCTGCACATATGTGTCTCCTTTTAGCTGAGGAAAGTCCCTCTCCCCCGCCCCCCCCCCCCGCTGTATCAACCGTGGTTTATCATTTCTTTTCTCTTCTTCAGGAGCACCTAGCATCTGTATCTTGCCTTGTTTTTCTGGACCTCTGTTTTCATTTTTTTGTGTATTTCCTTTGCATTCCAGGAAAAATTCTTACATTGGCTTTGTACGTAACTAATGCTTTCCTTTTTATTTTTTGTCCTTTTTGCAAGACTAACTCCACATTGTATTGCAGCCCACGTGGACTTCCTCTGTCGCTGCCTCGTAAATTTCCCTACAGTTTTGTTAATTTCCTTTCCCCTTTTTATAGTATGTGTTTCCTTTTTCCAGGCCACTTGCCTTGTTTGCCTTAGTTTGTCCGATCCTTATGATTTTTTTGCTGTTGTATCATAGATGCTCTATCTTCCTACCTTCTATTGAGGTTGCTGAACACTTTTCTGGAATTTTCCGTCTGGATACCATATGAGGTTATGGTTAGAAGTTTGTGCCTCCCTGGAGGCTTCTGGATACTGTTTCCCGATTTATTTTCTGCAGTGAAAGAAACTATGTTATCTTGTCTTGCCCCACCTCCCCGTACGCAAGGTCGAAGAGTCCATTCATTGGGATCCATTGAGAGCTGGGATTTGGAAAAAAAAAAAAAAAAAAGAGCTGGGATTCGTTACAGGTAGGGCACACGTCGCTTGGATTGTCATTCTGTCTACTTGTTTGGTGAAAACCTCAGATCTCTTTGGAGCTAGTTTCTAACGATTCCAAGTTTCCACTGGTCCCTCAGTCCCTCCGTCCCTCCAGCCAGTGTTCTGGGCACTGGGCCGAGACTAATGCTAGGGACGGCATGGACGTGGCCACGTCTTCCTGAACCTTACAGCCTGTTTCTCTGTTGTGTGGTCTCTCCTCCTCTTCCTCCCACCGGCCAGGTCTCCAGATCTTTCCCTGCCAGCCTAGAAAACTACCCGTGAGGACTTCACTTCCCAGGGTGCACTGAGCCGTCGCCGGGGTCCTTTACTTCCTCCCCAGCTCTCCTCTGTGAGTCGCTCTCAGACTGGATAGAAAGGCTGCCAGAGCTGGAGAGGCGGGGACTTTCTCACCTGTGAGACAGAGGGAAGGTGTCCCATACTCTTAGAGGTGCAGATCCTGAGGCTGGCGGCTTCACCGTGGGAGCTGCTTCCTGCTTTGTGTCTTAAAACCCATGGCCAGGGGAGATGACCTTGCCTTTGGTAGCCATTCCCAGCTTTGTGTCGGGGTCTCTCCACCCCGAACAGGTGTCCCGCAGCAAGGTGTGGCGTGGACGTGACTCTCCAGTCCCCGGCACATCCGGGTGGCTCGTTTGCAGCCCCCGTTGAGGGACAGCGAGGCCAGCCCTGGCCCCCGGGGTCCTGGACTGCTCAGGGCGCACCAGTAGCAAAGCCGTTCCCGGGGACTGGTGCTTCCCAGTCACACCTGGCCAAGGCCTGGCTGCTTCCGGGTGTCCTGGCTGGCTGTGCGTTTGGGAAGAGAGAACTTGCTGGAGAGTTCTTTGTGGAGGAGCCTTCAAGCAGTGCTCATTAGCAGTAATTGCCATGGCAACGGGTCTGCCAGAAAGTGGCTCGTTAGGCTGACAACTTCAGAGATGTTATATATAGATCTGGGTGTGGGGGGGGAGTGGGGGTGTGGGGCCCCGTGGCTATGCCTTTCTCTGGAGCTCCTATTGCTTCTGGGCTTGGGGTGTGAGGAGACGCAGAATGGGGGGACCTTAAAACCGGCTGATCTGGCTGCCAAAGCATTTGATGACCGCCCGTGACCGTGACAAGTCCCGTTGGCTCCCATCTGCAGAAGGTAAGGCTCAGGTGTTCCCAGAAGCCTCCTGAGGGGGAAGGAGTCCCCAGCTGAACTTGACGAGGGGCGGGGGCCGGTGGGGGGCTGGGTGTGGGGCTTGGTAGTGCCTGGCGACTCTGCAGAGACCAGATGGAATCCCTCTTAAAAGAAGTCTCCTCTGAAGGGCTTGGGGATGGCCACCTTTTCCTTAATAAATAAGTGGCCATGCAGCTAAGCACTGTCTTTCTATAAATTGTGCTTATTAAAATTTTATGTTCCCAGTTTTGATTTCAGAAGCACGTTTTCTCTCGAGTGTTTTCTCCAAAGCTGCACACCAGCCTGTTCTGAGTTCAGTGGGCATGAGGCTCCCCTAGGGTGCATGTTGAAAGGCTGCTTCGCAGGCTCCAGGTTGACCTGGCGTTTGGAGCAGGGCTCTGGAATCTGCATTTTTAACGCACATCCCAGGGGACCGAGGGGGCGGGGCGGTTTCCAGGGACCGCACTTTGAGAAACACTGCTATAAGCGGGAAGGGGGATTTTGTTTTCAATCTCTGGGTGACTTTCCTGTGCTTGCCTGCTCTTTTTTCTTCCCCGGGGAGGACCATTAGCCATCATTAAGAGGAAAATTTCTTTGGTGGTGCTGTTTTAAATAAGGAGACAAGGAAGTTAGCCTGTAGCCGGGAACGTGACTGCTTGGGTGTGGGTGGTGGTATTTCTGCTCATCTCCCAGGAAGGCATATGCTCATTTGGAGACTGTGAGACAGACAGGGGAAGCAGGCCTGAGTTGTCACCCTCCTTGGTGGGAGCTGGGGTATCAGGTGGTCTAGGTGAAGACGTAGAGCCTCCCCTGGCCAGCTGGGGAGAGATGGACAAGGAGGGTAGCCTGGATGTAGGTAACTGGACAGAAGTCTCTAGGACAAGGTAGTATTTCAAAGCTTGGGCTAATCATTTGTTTAGCTGTGCAGCGTTGGACGAGTTACTACATTCTCTGAGTCTCAGATTCCTCATTCTTTAAAATGGGAACATGGCAGGTTTAAATTGTCAAAACTAGAGATAAGTGTGTAAAGCATCTGGCCGGGTCCTTGGAGCACTATCAACATTTGGTGCATGATAAAAGTCATTATCGATGGACGCAAATGGGATCTGAGCGCGTATGTTTCCTGATTACCGGCTAGTTTAGGGCTCTGAGTCGTCTAGAAGCCTCCTGATACTCTGTAGGAAATAGGGTGAGGGTGTACATGCACAAATGACTCCATTTTGGAGGGCAGGAGATCCATAGTTACCTTCAGGTTCTCAGAGGATGGGTCTCCGTGAACAGTTGAGCAGGTTGTTGACTGAACAAGGGGACCCGAGGGAGGCCGAAATCCAGCCTTGTGCTCAGGGCGATGGCCCATCTGGACGAAGACGCAGTGTTCTAGGATTCCCACAAAGCCGTGATATGCATCAGGTTAAGAATTTCTGAGTTGGGGCACCTGGGTGGCTCAGTTGGTTAAGCGACTACCTTCGGCTCAGGTTATGATCCTGGAGTCCAGGGATCGAGTCCCTCATCGGGCTCCCTGCTCAGCAGGGAGTCTGCTTCTCCCTCTGACCCTCCCCCGTCTCATGCTCTCTCTCTATCTCATTCTCTCTTTCAAATAAATAAATAAAATCTTCAAAAAAAAGAAAAGAATTTCTGAGTTGGAGAAAACTGCCTTCACTCTCCCCGCTCACTCCCACTCCCTCGGATCTTGTTCATTGTAGGTAGGGCCCCCATCTCTGGGCCCCTGTCACCTCTGCTTCTCGTTCCTCTTCCCATGGGAAGGAGCTGCCAAAATGGAAGGGGAGAAGCCACGGGACTAGGGAAGGGAAGGATTTAACTTGAAGGAAACAAATAAGAAGAGTAAGTTTGACAGAGATCATAATTACTGGGTCGTTAGTCACACTGCATCGTCTTGATGGCTGGGGGGCAGCTCTCCCAGGAGGCCCGCCCCCCTCATGACCATGAGCGATGAGGTAATGTGGGTGCTTTGGGCCTTTTCAATGAGAGAGAGCCTGCAGGTGGGGATTCCAACTTCTGCCCCTTCCACAGCTTAAAAACGATTTTTTTAAAATGGTAAAATACACCTGACATAAAATTTATCCCGAGTGATATTTATACGTTCGTAGTATGGTGCAACATTTCTGTCACCCCAAAGAGGAAACCCTGTACCCGTCCTCCCCTCCCCCCCAGCCCCCGGTGACCCCGCTCATCTGCTTTCTGTTTCTGTGGATTTCCCTCTTCTGGGCATTTCGTGTAAATGGCATCGCATGCGTGGCTTCAAGGCTCATCCATGTGGTAGCGTGGAGCGGAGCCTCCTTCCTTCCGACGGCTGGGTATTTCGTTGGATGCACCGTGTTTTGTCCTTGGTCCCGTCTGCCCTTTGGTCATTGTGGATAAGGCTACTCAAACGTGGCTTTACCGGTGTTTGAGCGCCCTTTTCAGGTCTCTTGGATACGTCCCCAGGTGTCTCCGCGTCTTTTGACTCCTGACGTGTTTCAGGCCACCAACTGGGGGAGCTTCTTTCTGGGAGAGAGCCAAGGCAAGGGGACTGTGGCGGCCTCGGGGGGATGGGGGCAGAGCACAATCAGGTGACAGGCAGAGCGGGGAGCTGTGGTCATGCTGGAGGGGGATGTGGGGACGGCCTTGGCAGCGTTGGCCAAATTAGGAAGCAGGCTGAGTTGGCCCTGGTGTCCTCTTTCCACCCCTTCTATTCCAGCGCCTCTTGGCCCTTCCTGGCTCAGTAGCAGAATGTGCTTCCCCCACAGGCACCTTCTATAGGTTCGGGCATGGAGGGTCCAGCATTTCCTAGATGGGTGAGACCTCAGGGCGGCCGGTCATGGTGCCTCCTTGGTCATCAGTGTCCTCCAGGGGAAGCCAGAGCTTGTTCTGAGCCCAGAGAGTCAGATAAGTCCCCTAGAGTCGTTCTCAAGAGAAAAAGCACCGTGCAGCCGTGGAGACGGGGCAGGTGGCCTTGTTTGCTGTCTGCCAGGTGGGGGCATGACGGTTGGAAGTTTGCTCCACTCACCCAACCAGCCCTGCTTACTCCTTGCACCCACCCAGCCTTCTCCGAAGAGCCAACTGGTCAACCTCTGAACGCATGCCCTCCCCAGCAGGTGTGTGCTTGCCTGCTGAGTTGCAGAGTCTTGGAGACAGGCGTGGTGGGGCAGGCTGAGGTGTGGGCACCTGAACTTCACCTCTCAGGGGGCAGAGGCCGTGTGGAGCTTGGTCTCGCTGGGCACTTACACATCCCCTCCTGCTGGGACCCCTCCGTCAACAGAGCATTCCTGGTGACACGCACCCTTCTAGGTGCCTTCCACGACAGAGCTCCTGTCCTCCTCCTCTGTTGTGTAGACGTGTAGATAAATGGAGTGGCTGAGTCACTTTCCTATCATGCGGCTGCTCAGCGGCTGAGTCAGGATTGAGGCCCAGGCTGGAGGACTGTTTCCACGGTGCTTCTGGATCCCTCTCCCCTCTACCCTATTTCTGGCCATGTCTGTCTCTGGTCCTTGCTTAATACCCTTTAACAATTTCCCATTCCCTCCCAGGCTGCTGGGAGAAACACCAACGTAGCCTTCCCATCTTGGATCCTTGAAGACTAGCAGAAGCAGCCTGGCATCATACCCTCTGGTTCTAGAATATTTCTCTCTTAAGCCTCCTCACCTCCCTATTCCTGTGTGACCCCTCAGCCCCACTCAGCCAAGATGCACATCTCCTGTGTGGGATATTTTATACACGCGTGCGTGGCATGCACACGCACACTACTCATCCCGAGATTCTGTGTGCGTGTATTTGGACCACCTTGCAATCCGGGAGAGGCCAGAGCCGGTGTCTGGAGGCCCAAGTAAACACGCTCAGTGGACGTGTTCTGTTGTTGAGATCTCCTGGCTGGTGCTTGGCGCCTGGTAGTTTAAAAACCTCCTCCCAGGGGCGCCTGGGTGGCTCATGGGTTAAGTGTCTGCCTTCGGGCTCAGGTCATGATCCTGGGGTCCTGGGATCGAGCCCCGCATTGGGCTCCCTGCTCAGTGGGAAATGTGCTTCTCCTTCTCCCTCTGCTTGTGCGCTCTCTCTGTCTCTCTCTCTCTCTCGCCAAATAAATAAAATCTTAAAAAACAAAACAACACCTTCCATACTGAATCCGAGGCACTGCGGGTTGACAGCCTTTAACCATGGTGGCCACGGGGAGGCTGTGGTTACTCAGGGTCCCAGGACCATCTAGGATGGACCCAGTCCCTGGTGAGGGCGTGCCACAGGCAGAAGTAGCTAGTTTTGCAACCTTCAGACAATAGGAGAGCAGGGCGGGCAGGGAACCTCATGTCCGTACTGCTTGCTTTGGATCTGTTAGCTATTTTTCCTAAGTAGCCGTCATTAGTGACCAAAACTTCCCTGGTGGGCATGGCGGAGAGCTGCCAGGGACATTCAGGAGCGGAGTATTGTTTTGTTTTGTTTTTTAAGATTTTATTTATTTTTTGACAGAGAGACAGCGAGAGAGGGAACACAAGCAGGGGGCGTGGGAGAAGGAGAAGCAGGCTTCCCGCGGAGCAGGGAGCCCGATGTAGGACTCGATCCCAGGACCCTGGGACCATGACCTGAGCCGAAGGCAGACGCTTAACGACTGAGCCACCCAGGTGCCCCTAGGAGCGGAGTAGTTTTTAATACATCTGAACAGAGTCCAGCTTTGCTGAGAAATTCACGGCCCCTCTCCCTGTGTGGTTGAATCCACTTAGCTATCTTCAGAAGGTACAGCCATTGTGTGGGCTAATTTGGACCCTCTTTCCTTATTTTTAAATGTTCTTTAGCTCACCACTTATTTTTGTTGTTTCAGGGACATTTAGATGCAAGAGATAAGTAAAAGGGAGAGGAGAAAATTTGCGCCTCATGCCACCGCCGGAAGTCACCTCTCTTGTAGGCTCTGTGGGTTCACCTGCTTTCTCTCCCTTACACACACATATATATTTTTCTCTTATTTGTATTTTTAAGAAGAGGACTGCTCTTGATGGTCAAAAGATTAAACCAGGGCGCCTGGGTGGCTCAGTCAGTTAAGCGTCTGCCTTCGGCTCAGGTCCTGGAATCGAGTCCCGCGTCGGGCTCCTTGCTCAGCTGGAAGTCTGCGTCTCCCTCTATCCTTCCCCCTGCTTGTGCTCTCTCTCTTTTCTCTCATGCTCTCTCTCTCAAATAAATAAATAAAAATCTTTAAGGAAAAAAAGATTAAACCACACATAAGTGCACAAAGTACACATGATGGAAAGGGAGCTGTGGTTTGGGCGTGGGTCCTGGTTCTCTGCAGATCCCCCAGAGAGATTTGGACAGTGGACCAGAAAAGCGCCCCCCCCCCCCGCCAGCCCTTCATCCGTTCTCGGCGTGGTTATAGAAGGCTTCAGATCTTGCTCTGCTGAGACTTGGGTTAATTAACTTCTGGTAGGTTCGCACAGGGCCTCGCCCGCTGCTGTATGTGGGGGTCCTGGGGGTCCAGGCTTTGGATTCCACAGTGGGCGTGCGCAGGGGACAGGGGGCTGCCGGGGAGAAGGCCCAGCTCTGCTGACTGTCCTCTGTGGGAAGCCGTCCCTTCCGTGGTGGCTCTGAAACAGCAAGCGCTCCTCACACCTCACGCTCGGGCAAGCCCCCAAATCCCACGTGTGTGGCCTGTGACCTCCTCCCCCCAGGGAGGCCAGTGGGCCACCTCCCGTCCCCGCACCCCCAACCCCGTCCCCAGCATCGGCTCTTCCAAAGTGACTTCAGCTGCCTCCGACTGCCTGGTCCTAAACTGGTTGCAACCCAGTCACCGAAATGCCCGGCATGTGTGACCTTTTCTCTCCTTTTCCGCAGAAGCCTGGAATGGTCCCCCCTCCTCTCGGAGAGGAAAGCCAGATTGTTGTCCTTCCACCTGGCTGGCAGAGCTACCTGTCTCCTCAGGGCCGCCGTTACTATGTCAACACGGCCACCAATGGTGAGTCCCCCGCTGGGGAGCATCCTGCACCAGCCCCTGCCTTTCTGTCCCCCTCTCGCCTCTCCCAGTGGTTAGACTTTTTCCTCGGAAACCGGCCTCAGAGGCTGCGGTGGGTTCTTGCTTTCCCCCCACGGTGCTGGGCGTTGGGGGTCTGCGCTGGATCGGGAAGCCCACCCTTCGGGGTCGGGGGTCGGGGGGGTCCTCCCTGGAAACTCACAGCCGCCCCTGGGCATCTCTGTTGAACGCAACCTCACGGTCTAGGGCTGTTTTCCGAACTGGGATCTCAAAAGGTTTTTCTCTGGTCAACAGCTGGTTTGAGTCAAGTTAACCAGGTTTGGCTATTGCGTGATTATCTTGGAACATGGAACGGGCTGATGAGACAGAAGCTCCCAAAAGAGGGTTGCAAGCGAGGGATTTCCCTAACTTCACCACACATTGCTTACTCTTCCCCGCAGTAGCTCACTGGCTGGCATTTCTTGGAATGTCCTTTGGGAAATGTTGGGGCTACTTAAGGATTATTTATTCTAATAGATAACACAGGTCCCGTGTGCATGTCTGAGTTGAGTTAGGACCACACCTCCTTGTCCCCAGTGACTGTGGGCTTCCTGGGCCTTCACAGGGACCCCAGGACCCCAGCAGGAGGGCTCT
>NC_138383.1:47624558-47647520 GCF_054177405.1 Leptonychotes weddellii
AGCCTGGTGGTGGGTATTGAGGAGGGCACATTCTGCATGGAGCACTGGGTGTTATGCACAAACAATGAATCATGGAACACTTCATCTAAAACTAATGATGTAATGTATGGGGATTAACATAAGAATAAAAAAAAATACCACAGACCTACTGGATCCAATTCTATTATTTGGAGAGAGTAAGAAGGTCTGCTTTCTATTTTTACGCGTTTTCTAATGGTTACCTATTTCTGACTTGCAAGGAGACAATAAGATTGATGAAGGCATTGTTAGTGGATCAAATATTATGAAGTTGAAGAGTAAATTTAAATCCAATTTTCTTTTACCGAGATCAAGTGAAAGAATACAGTTTTCTTCAAACAAGTAAACATGTATTAGTCTCAAGGTTAGAGGCCGTATCACTGTAAACTACTCTAGTTAAGGTAGAATCTCGAGGAAGAACTCCTTAAAGACAGATCTGTCATTTTTATGGTGACAAGGTACAGATTGAGCATAAAACTGCGGAGGAAGACCCTTTAGCCTGGCTAACGTTTATATTCTTTGGTGTTGTCAAGGTAACTGACTCGTGGATATTTTCTCATCTTTCTTCTGATCCTGTTATAAAACAGGATATCGTGGCAGATCTTTTAATTTCAAAGCTTTTGAGTCAAAGGCTCAAAAATTTTTTTTTAAATCTCAGCATTTTTGCCTTTTTATTTTTTTAAGATTTTATTTATTTGACAGAGCGAGCGAGCACATGAGCAGGGGGAGGGGCAGAGGGAGAGGGAGAAGCGGACTCCCCTGCTGAGCAGAGAGCCTGAGGCAGGGACCCCAGGATCATGACCTGAGCCCAAGGCAGACGCTTAACCACCTGAGCCACCCAGGTGCCCCACTGTTTTTGCCATTTAAAAAAACCCTACGGACTGTCGTTTCAACTTTGCTCCTAGGTACGGTTCAGTCAGCGTTTGGGGCTTACACTCTTTTCATTTTCCCATTCTGTAGAGCACTCGGACATCTGGATGGAATGAATACCATCCTTGTCTTCGGGGAACTTAGAGTCCAGTGAAATAGTTCAAGCCTTTGATACGGCGAGAAGTCATAAGGTTTCTACTTTCGTATTGTTCTTCTCTGGAGGTTGGTAGACTGGGGCTTTCAGACTTGCCTCCGTTTTGGTTAGGAAGTGAGTGCCAGTATAGAGTTACTGTCCCCTCCCCATGCCCTGTGACCTAGCAGGGTTCGGTGGCTAATCCATCCAAACCAGGTCAACCCAACCATATCAGTTGGCGGGATCTCTACCAGTCGTTCGCTTGACCAGTTTTCTTTCATCAGAGGCCAGAAAAAAAGTACAAGATGGCTGTGAGTTGTGTCCTCATAAGGCATGATGTTTGCTTGGCTTGAACTCTTTAAAATACAGTGCTGATCCGCGATGACTGAATTTGGAGCGGCATTATCAGCCTCTGTGTGTGCTGGTCAGGGCAGGGTCAAAACCTTCCAGATTCTGCTGAGCTGTCCTGAAGAGATGGAGGTATAGTGGAGGTCACCTGTTGGCCGGAAATCAGAAAGCCTTCCATGACCATCCGGTGACTTGTCTTCTCTTGGAGAATCATGAGGTGTGGCCACGTCGGACCCACCTGCCTGCCTGAACACAACCGGATGTGATGCTGAGAAGGTTGCCATTGCCCCGGACTTTTCGTACACTCCGTTAGCTTCACGTGTGCATTTTACGCGCCCGGTTCCTGTGGGTTTTTGGGAGTTTTGACCTATGTTCATTCAGACAGAGCCTTGTGGTTTTGTACCCAAGTACTGCAGAAGAGAGATGACATGAGGCGCTGAGGTGGGAAGATGGGTTATGGAAATGCCCTTGGGGGGCGCCTGGGTGGCTCAGTCGTTAAGCGTCTGCCTTCGGCTCAGGTCATGATCCTGGGGTCCTGGGATCGAGCCCCGCATCGGGCTCCCTGCTCAGCGGGGAGTCTGCTTCTCCCTCTCCCTCTGCTGCTCCCCCTGCTTGTGCTCTCTCTCCCTCTCTCTCTCTTTGTCAAATAAATAAAATCTTTTGGAAAAAAATGCTCTTGGGAATCAGAGATTAAGAAAGGGGACCAGGGAAGAGAATCAGGAATCCAAGGAGAAATGCCTGGCTGGTATACAGTGATGGAGCATCTGTTTCAGGGAGGACCTACCAGCCCATCTCACGCTCTGCCTTATTCCTGGAGGTTTTCTGTGCACCTGACTGTCGGGGCAGGAAGCATCGCCTTTCTGGGGCTGCTGTAAGGCTGGTGCGTGTGTCTGTGGCCGTGGGAGCCCGTGGCTGCAGCAGGAAGGTGGGGTCTGGACTGTGGCAACCAGGTAGCTGTTTAAAGGGTGAGGGCCCATTCAGTCCGTCAGTGGAACTCTGCAAAAATGTCAAGTATCTGCAGGATGCATTCTGATCAGTGAGTGGGCCAGGATGGCGTGAATTGATTATCAAGCAACAAGTGTTTGTTAAATGCCTTGTCTGTGCTCCTCTAATTATCCACTGGGATGGCTTCTGGCAGGGGTGGTGTGGGGTGGGCGAGGGGAACACAGTGCAAACGGCTACATGTTTGCAAAGACCGAATGTTTCCTGAAATGGAGAGGAGATTGTTAAAGGGGACTTTCCTTGTGGGTTGGAGTCAGTTTTCTTTTCCTGCTCGAATAGACCTCTCAGAAGGTCCCTTCCAGCTCTAAGATTCTATGAAACCAGGAGTCACAGCACCAAATGCTCATCGCCCACCACTGTTTGGGAATGCGCCTCCGTATGTGAAACTGGCGTGGTTTCCTGGTGATCAGATCTGTATTATCGGAGGGAGATCTTGGAGTGGGCTAACAGCTTTTTTTGTTATTTCAGCCCGAGTTGGATTCCAGAGTAGGCAGTGCTCATCCAAGAGGCGTGGGAGAACAGGGTGAGAAGTTAGTCATGCAAGACACATGTGTTTACTGCATGCCGCTCCCTGGGAGCAGCGTGCTGGGCTGTGCGCGGGGCACTGAGACCCCGTACTGGGAGGATCTTGTCCTCGCATGTGGCAGCCCCCTCCCTATCATTGCTCTTGGATGAATCTCCTGCCGTCTTGGCAGCTGTAGCTGATTCCTGTCTGCATGCCCAAGGAGACCATCAGCCCGAGAAGCCCTAGCACCAATAGTGGGGGAGAGTGGAAATGATCTTGTGGTCTAGAACCCCCCCCCAGGCATTAACCCTTTAGGGGCCATTGCGGGGACCTAGTGTAGGGGTTTCTGGTGACCAGGGGCCCTTGGGTTGGGGAGGTTGGAGCAGAAGCAGATCTTTTGGACCCAGAGACAAACGCACAAAGAGAAGGCAATGTGAAGACCCAAGGAGGACACCGTCTATGAGCCCGGGGATGACCGAGGGGACGGACTGTGGAACAGACTCTCCCTCACGGCCCTCAGAAGGAACCCACCCTGGATCTCGGACTTCTGGCCCCCGCCAGAACTGGGACACCACACAATTCTGTTGTTTTGGCCCCTAGCTGGTCGTGTTTTTCGTTGGGGCAGCCCCAGGAAACCAACACATTTCCCTGGCCCCCGGCATAACGGGCCACCAGGTGGTGTCGTGTCCTCCACGAGGCCCTGGAGAGATGCCATCTGTCCCCTCCGTTTCTGACACCTGCCTGGCCTGAGGGTAAAGTTGCACCAGCCGCAGAAAGCTAGCCTGCTTTTCCTGTTGCCTCGCCAGCCTCTTGGTGAATGCAGGGCGTGGGCTCCGGCTTAAAATAGCTCCCTGGGTCCCAGAATTCTAGTAGCTCCAAGAGAAGGAAGGGCAGAAAAGCTTTTATGTAAGCTGCAGGAAAGAGACACGTAAAGCAGTTGATTTCTAGATACTGTAGATTCTTCTTGTCACTGTGCTTGAATGTACCAGAGAGGACCGGGCTGGCGGTCACGGCCACAGCTCTGCCCCTTCCTGGTTCGGTCGTCCATGCGCATCCCCAGCATCCTCAAGTCTGGATTCCCCATCTCTACAGGAGCGGGTTAGGCTGGTTTTGAAAACCCTTTCAAGCTCTGTGTTTCCCCCCACCCGAGGGACAGACCCCGCTCGCCAGGCAGGTGGCCCCACTCTCTGCCACCACCCCCCTTCTGTCCCCGATCCCTGATGGTTGGGGTGCTCCCTCGCTCCCATGGCACACCTTGGGGGAGGTGTCGGTCCATGGTGGTTCTTTCCCCGTGATGGATCAGGGAGGACTTTTTTCTTTTTTTTTAAGATTTTATTTATTTATTTATTATTTTTATTTTTTTTTAAAGATTCATTTATTTATTTGAGAGAGAGAGTACATGAGAGGGGGGAGGGTCAGAGGGAGAAGCAGGCTCCTCGCTGAGCAGGGAGCCCAATGCGGGACTCGATCCCGGGACTCCAGGATCATGACCTGAGCCGAAGGCAGTCGCTTCACCGACTGAGCCACCCAGGCGCCCCTTTTTTTAAAGATTTTATTTATTTATTTGAGAGAGAGGGAATGAGAGAGAGAGCATGAGAGGGGTTAGGGTCAGAGGGAGAAGCAGGCTCCTCGCTGAGCAGGGATCCCAATGCGGGACTCGATCCCGGGACTCCAGGATCATGACCCGAGCCGAAGGCAGTCGCTTAACCAACTGAGCCACCCAGGCGCCCTAAAGATTTTATTTATTTATTTGACAGAGAGAGACACAGCGAGAGAGGGAGCACAAGCAGGGGGAGTGGGAGAGGGAGAAGCAGGCTTCCCGCGGAGCAGGGAGCCCGATGCGGAGCTCGATCCCAGGACCCTGGGATCATGACCTGAACTGAAGGCAGACGCTTAACGACTGAGCCACCCAGGCACCCCAGGGAGGACTTCCGTTTCCTCTTTTGACGTTTCCACGTTTTCCAGCCTCTCTTCCCGGGACCTGTACTACTCTTAGGAATAGGATAAAAATAATCCCTCTGAGATGCAGAAGCGGATGGGGGCTGCTCATTCCCCAGATCCCAGCCTGTCCTCCCGGGTTTCTCCCCTTCTGCTTTCTCAGACGCCCGTTTCCCCTGGTCCTCCCCCTTCTCCTGTGGGAGTCCTCTGTGGGATCTTGGAGCACTGCTAAGCTTTGGGGTCTCTTCCAGGGCCGAGGTGCGCAAATCGGAGCCCTGGTCTTGTTTATGTGGGGGTGAGGAGCACCCAGGGGTGCTGGGCTGTGTGCTCTCTGCCTCAAAGGGAGGAGGGTGCCAGGCTGGGAGTCAAGGAGGGACTCCTCCCTCCTTCTCTTCACCCCCCCATCCTCCCGGTCCCCAGATAAAGACTTTCAGTTGCTTTGTGCTTCTGATAGAGAAACGCGATACGTGTTAATGGGGAGGGGGGTGACTACAGGAACGGGTGCCCAGCAGACAGCAGGGGTAGAGCTTGGGAAGCAGAAGAGAACGGGCCAGGGAGCACACAGTGCTTTGGACACCAGGTCCCTGCCCTATAAAGAGTACCTGCCCCTGAACTCCAGTTCCCGTGACCAGGTGTGCAAATGCAAAATCTTCTCGGCTGGTGGACTTTAGAAGCAGAGAGGAGGCCTGAATATGGGTGGTCCTGCTGGTCCTGGTGGATTTCTCCTCTGCTCTCGGAGCATCGGCCCCACTGGGGTCACTTTTCTTTTTCTGGATCTCTCGGGCCACATTGACTCTTCGCTGCAGTTTTTAACATTGCCACCTGTTTGGGGGGAAATACCGTGCACAGTGGGGCTTGTTTTGATGGTTGCATCTTTAGAAAGAAATTTATTTTTGTTTTTATTTTCACTTGTTTATTTTTTTAATGGCCTTCCCTCCAACACCTGGAGACAAGAGAAGTGCTATTGCCGAGAGACTTCTGCCCTTCCTCGGCTGCCCCCAGGCTTGTGCTTCTTACACTGAGGTTCCTGGACCAGCAGCATCAGCACCACCTGGGGACTTACTAGAAATGCAGTTTCTCGGGCCCCACCTCAGACCTCCTGATTCAGAAACTCTGGGAGTGGGGTCCTGTGCACTGTGCTTTCACCAGCCCTCCAGGTGATGGAGAAACACTACTGTACTTTCAGCCCACCTTGAAGGCTGGCCCTGTTGGTAGCATTCTAGAATTTTCCGTAGTGGACAGGACTGGCAGGCCTCTTGGCAGAGAGGTTTTTTCCCACCCTGCTCGTGCTGGTTCTCAGAGAATCTTACTTCGTCAACTCTAAAATGCTACCCATGTCTTCCCCCATTTCATGAGCTCCTCTCTGTCCTGAATGCCCTTTCTTGATGTTGGAGATCTTGTTTTGTCTAGAATTTCCGTCTGTTTTGTAGGGTTGGTTCCTGATAAGGACCTCCCCACGGAGGGTGCCCTTTGTGCTTGGGGGGGGGGCTGGATGGTCTTCCTCGGGAATCCAGCCAGGCTTGGAAGTTGCGTTGGGCGGCCGCACCTCAAAAAAAGAATGGCTTATTTCTATTCCCCAAAATAACCATGGCTCTTTCTGACGGTTTCCTCTGTCTTGTGAAAAGCAACACTCTCCATGATTTCAAGCATTATTTATAAACGTACAGTCACACCTTTTACTGGAAAGTCTTCTAAATCGGGATTAGCGATGCAGTGCGATTGAGGTTCGCAAATGCCGAGTTTCTCGGAAACAGATCCCAAAAGTGTGTGAGTGGAAGGTACCACGTAGTGGGAAGAGAAGCTTCTGGACAGTTGAGTGGTGTGATTTTTCCATGGAGAGCTTATGGGAGTCCTCCTTGGGGTATGTTAAGAAGCCACCATTCAGCATGGTCACAGAAGAATATTCCAGGTCACAGAAGAATATACCAGAAGAACATTCCAGAAGAATATTCCAGGTCACAGAATATTCCAGAAGAAGATTCCAGGACCTAAAGGCCACAGGGCTGGTGTTGGCTGTTTATGGGGCAATGCAGTTTGGTGGTTATGTGTGGGCAGAAACAGAAGCTTACTCAAACTACCTAGTGGGGGAAAAAGAGGTATTTATTAGAAGGCTATAGGGCATCTCGTAGAAGCCCCCGCTAAAGGACAGAAATCAGGTGCTGAGCTGTTGGTCCAGTTTCTAGGACCTCGTGATGTCTTAAGCCCACTTGTTTCTCTGTTTAGTTCATACCTCTTTTTCTCTGCAGACTTGCTTTTTTTTCTTTAGCAGCTATTTAGCAGAAACTGGCCTCTGATGGTCGATGATGTCCTTCCAAGTCCTGCTCTGTGCCTCACTTGCTGGTGCAAACAGTAGGGGCCAAATAAGCACGCTCCAGATGTGGGTCTGCAAGAAAGAACTCTGGCGTTTGGATCCTTCTTAGAGAAGGGTCTCGATTAGAGTACACTCGCCACACTCGCCCCCAAGTAGTTCTGTTTTTTATTTTTTATTTTTTTATTTTATTTATTTATTTATTTTTTAAAAGATTTTATTTATTTATTTGAGAGAGAGAGAGAGAAACAGCATGAGAGGGGATAGGGTCAGAGGGAGAAGCAGGCTCCCCGCTGAGCCAGGAGCCCAATGTGGGACTCGATCCCAGGACTCCGGGATCATGACCCGAGCCAAAGGCAGTCGCTTAACCGACTGAGCCACGCAGGCGCCCAGTAGTTCTGTTTTTTAAAAATGATGTTTTAAGGGGCGCCTGGGTGGCTCAGTCGTTAAGCGTCTGCCTTCGGCTCAGGTCATGATCCCAGGGTCCTGGGAGCAAGCCCCTCATTGGGCTCCATGCTCGGCGGGAAGCCTGCTTCTCCCTCTGCCACTCCCCCTGCTTGTGTTCCCTCTCTCACTGTGTCTCTCTCTGTCAAATAAATAAAATCTTTTTTGAAAAATGATGTTTTAGGATTCTGATGGTCATTTTTTATAGAGTCTAGTCAGTCTTTAGCTTTTTTGATTCCTCCCTTTTGAGGTCACACTTAGAAAGGCCTTTGCCAGCGAAAAGAGGGGAATATGTCCTTCTAGTACTCTCGTGGACTCTTTTATCCCTCCTTACAATTTTTAAGCCAGAAAAAACTGAAATTCAGAAAATGTGTGAGGAATGGATCGACTTTAATATTTTTCAGATCGTTGGCCTCATGTTCTCCCAGCATTTATTCACCGGTTCAGCCTTTCACTGTTGCCCTGAAAAGCCCCCCTTGACCATATGCTAACCTAGTCTGCTCGGGTCTGTTCCTTGTTTTTCTTTTCCTATTTGTCTTTGAGTTTATTCCTGCACCAACACGACACAGTGTTGTCTCTCTTTCGTGGGAAATTATCGTGTACTTGGTAAAGCATTCAAATGGGGTATGCTGTAAAAATATAGTCGTCTTCCTTTGGTTTGACTTTTATTTATTTATTTTAGAAAGAGTGAGTGAGCTCAAGCTGGGGGAGGGGCAGAGGGAGAGGGAGGATCTCGAGCGGACTCCCCACTGAGTGCAGAGCCCGATGCAGGGCTCGATCCCAGGACCCCGAGATCATGACCTGAGCTGAAACCAAGAGTCAGACGTTTCACCGACTGAGCCACCTGGGTGCCCCACTTTGATTTTTAAGAACCAGCATCAGATGCTTCTTGTGTATTCTTCCGGTGATTTTCTGTGCATCTACATTTGACTTACGCACTTTCTAAAATGCATCTGAGAACCTTTTGTACACTGATGACTTAGCAGTGTGTGTTGGACATGCCCTCCACATCAGCACTCCCAGATCCCCAGTGGAATCCCATCCTGCCAACACAGCGTGTGCCCCCTGGGCATTTACAGCGTTTCTCTGGAGATTCCCCCCTCTAACAAAAGATGCCCCCAACCACCTCTTTACACTTACATCATTGCACACCTAAAACTGTCATTAGGTCGGAGGGTCTGTGTGTTTGGGATTTTGATCACAATCTCCTGCTGCTTTTCCAAGACATTCCCCAACCTGTTTTTCCAGATCCTTCCAGATAATGAGGGGTTATCAGTCTGATGTTATACGTCCAGTGAGTAAGAAAATAGCGTCTTGTCATCTTAGGTTGGATTCCTCCAACTTTGAGGGAGAATGAACATCTTTTCCTCTTGGTTATTTGTAAATGCATTTCTTTAAACCACCCGTATATGTTGCCTTTTAGATTGGACTGCTCGTGTAATTTGTAATTCATGCTATGTGAAGGGACTCCGTGCTCTGTCTCTTCTCTCTGGTCTGTCTTTCCATCAGCCTGTTTCTCTTTTTATCTACGTGCACACACTCATTTTTAAAAAGCAGCCTTTGGCCATATAACCTAACCAAACTCAGTTCTCACGGTCTTACTTTGACCCGAGTCAGTGATTCATTCATCAAACACCAACTGCTTACTGTACGCGGTACCCGGGAGACAGGGGTGCATTGATTTGACACAGCCCCAGAGTCTTCAGGAGCCAGCTCTGGGAATCTGTATTTTTACCAAGTAGTCCCAGTGATCCTGATGAGTAACCAAGTTTGGGAAACAAGATCGGAGCTTTGGCAGGTACCTATGCTTAGGTCCTGGATCCCGAGGGTCCAGGCTTTGGTTTTGACAAAGTCTCTTTCTTGGGACCCACCTACGTTTTCTCCCCCGTAAGATGGGGGGTCATAATATCCGTGAGCAGCCACCACCTGGTGGCTCATGACAAGACACTTGTTCCTACGTTGTGATCAACGCTCATTACCCCTCAACCCAAGTTCAGGGATTCCTGGTGTGTTGGCCTGGATCTGTACTCTGTGTAAGGAGCTTGGTACACCAGGGATCCTAAAGGGTTTGAAGGACAGGCTCAGAGAGTTCCAGGCGCTCCACTCCCCATGTCCCCACTAGAATTCCTCTGGCCACTGCTGGTCCTGCCTTTGGCTACCTCTTTATCCCATTGGCATCACCAGCCTCTGTGAACCGGCTGTAAAGACCTGTGCCCTGCCTGGATCTGAGGCTTGCTGAAAGGATCCTTGGAACTGCTGGTAGACCACCACGAGTGATGTTTCCCCGGTTAACTGAGGGACACCCCTACGGCTCAGAAATGCTAAAGAAGGCATTCTAGGACCCTCTTCCCCCGCAGCACCAGAGAGGGGGCCCTTCCCTCCCTCTCCCTTTGGGGGATGTGTTCTAAGGGGTGGACTTGGGATTTCGGGGTCTCTGACACCAATTCCTGAGCTTCTAGGCACATAACAGCAGCTCTGGGCTGAGGGGTGTTTCAAGCACCTGGGACAGGTGTGCAGTCCAGTTCTTTCTCTTTCCAGAACAGCAGAGTCCTGGTGTCACCCCTTCCTCAGAGCAGGAGGGCTCTCAGTGCTTGGGGCGGGGTGGGGGGGGGCAGTCTGGGGGCTGTCAGGGTTATGTGTGTGCTGCCCGTGACTCTTAGACCTTGGGAATTGGGGGCTATTAGGTAGCACCTCCCCACCTCTGCTCCCACGCCCCCAGGCTTGACTCCTGCCTTGCAGTTCTGACTGGAGCTCGGGATGCAGACCCTGGGGTCCAGCAACCACGGTGAAGTCTTCCCATGCTACCTGAAAGTAGAGGTGTCGCCCAGGCTCAGTAGCCCTCCTGCTGGTAGATCAGACCTAGGGGAGCCCACAGAACGTAGTTCTGCTGCTGACGGCCTGCAGATGGCTGTTTGCAAAAAGCCTGTGTCCCTGTTTGCTGAGAGGCTCCCTGCTCTGTCCCTGCCGCTGGGGATCCAAGCTGTGTGAACAGGGCTGGGGGTGGTAACGGAAACGCCCCCCCCCCCTTGGGAGGTGGATCTGCATAAAGCTTCCCAAGCGAGAATCTCTTCCGTCAAGCTGTCCATCCTGGGTGTCACTTCACGGTTCAGAAATTGTCTCTCTCAGCCCATGGGGTCTGAAACCAACACGGAGGGATCTGGTTCTAGAGCTGAGGGCAGGGGCAAGGCTCATCACCTGGCTACCCCCTTCCCTGAGCCTTCCTGGGTGAGACATCCCTGGATCCCACCGGTGTCTCAGCTCTCAGGGGTGGTGGTGGTGGTGTCATCCTCATCCTGGCCCCACTCAGGCCACGCTCCCCAGTCCTGCCGCTCCTTCTAGAGGGAGCTCTTGAAGGGCCCACGCTTGTCTCCGTCTCTGGAGGACTGACAGGGTGGACGGGAGAGGCAGCATTCACAGATGACGCATCTAGGGCGCCAGACGTGCTGAGGGGATGCGTGGTGGCTGAGTGCAGGAAGCCTGCTCAGACGCAGGGCCTGGTACAGTGGCCACCATTGGATCATGCTGCTTCTCTGCTTCAGACCCTGCAGTGGCTGCCCCGCACATCGCTGGGCCGCACCCCCAGAGCGGCTGATTCCCGAGGACTTGCATTTCTAGTGATGCTGGTGCTGCTGGTCCAGGACCCCACGGTGAGAGATCCCTCCCACGTTCTATCAGCACTGGGCTGTGTGATCTGGCACTTGCGATGGAGAGACACTCCTAAGACGGGCTGATAAAAGGCATCGTGGCTTCCCCCTGTTCTGTCGGCGCACACATTTTGGGGGTGGGGGGGACGTCAGTACCACGGCGTGAGCCACCCCGTGGCGAGGAACTTTGGCCCCTGCCCGCATCCATGTGAGTGAGGCGTCTTGGAAATGGCTCCTCCAGCCCCACTCAAGCCTTCAGATTGAGATGCAGCCCCAGCTAAGACCCTGACTGTGACCTCATGGGAGAGCCTGAGTCGGGACCACCCCACTGAGCCCCTCCTGGATTCCTGACCCGCTGCAACTGTGTGACATCATAAATGCTGTTCATTCAGGCTGCTGAGTTTGGGGTGATTTCCGATGCAGCAAGAGATACTTAGTGTCTCTTCCGAACTGGACTCAAATGTGCCTTTCTCGGGGAGGCCTTTCTCGGCCACCCTTTCTAAAATTACATCCCTTTCGAATACTATTTTGTATTCCCCTTCTCTACTTTATTCTTTGGCATGTACCTCCGTCTAACCTTACCTGCTTTTCTTAACTTATTCACCTTTCTCCTGGTGTGACTCCCTCCCTCCACTCCCATCAGATATTTTTTAAATTTTCATTCGTGGAAAATTTTGTGTGTTGATATTGCCAAACGAGACAGAATTGCATCATGCCTGTAAGCTGAGGGAGGAGGGTCTTCGATCCGTTCTATTTCTTGTAGTGCCCATAGGGCGCAGAACACTGCCAGACGCAGAGTAGGCCTTCAAGTGTAGCCCTGTTAATATTTGATAATAGGATTTATTACATTATATCAAATATTTACCATGTCGTAAATATTTCTGATATTTATGTGAAATTAATATAGTAATACTTGTGATTTTGAGGATGATTCTCACACAGAGAGTGGTGTATAGACTAAAACAGCGCTGTTTTGCGGCAGCTCCTGGAGCCCCAGCACAGAACTGGGGGTGTTGGTGTTGCTGGCACGGGGTGGGGGTGGGGCCCTGCTGACAGATTGAGTCACAGCTTTTCAGCTTCTCACCGAGGCCTCAGCTTCTTCCTTTAGAAAATGGAAATGGGGGGGCGCCTGGGTAGCTCAGTCGGCGAAGCGTCTGCCTTTGGCTCAGGTCATAATCCCGGGGTCCTGGGATTGAGCCCTGCATCGGGCTCCCTGCTCAGCGGGGAGCCTGCTTCTCCCTCTCCCTCTGCCCTTCCCCACAGCTCATGCTCTCCCTCTCAAATAAATAAATAAGATCTTAAAAGGAAATGGAAATGATAGCACCCATTTCTTAGTGATTTGGGGACCACTGAAGGAGATGCCCAGTGTGGAGGTGCTTGGGGTAGACCAGGCAAGAATGGATGTTCAAAGAGCAGTGGTTCATTTCCTGCGGAGAATCTGTGGTCGGAGATCAGGTTTCATTTAATTGTAAGACTGGGCTGGGAATGTCCTGCTGCCAGAGACCCCTAATTGCTGTGATTGCAAAGCCCAGGGGCAGAGGAAACACTGGGATATGGGAGGGAACCAGAGCGTCTGCTGCCGAGTTCCCCAAGGGAGAGATGAGCAGGACCTTCCGGGCCCTGACCTGGGCTCTGTGGGGTGTTGCATCTTCCCTTGGTGGAGGCCGGCCTGATTACAGAGTTTGCATCTGCAGGCCTACGCAGGACCAAGGCACAGGGGGTGGGGGTGTCTCCTGATTCTCCTGGGACCCGCCTTCCTGGTTGGGGTGCGGGACGTGGCCAAGGAGAGCAGGGCAGCCCCGGGTGACGGGGGGGGGGACTAGCTTCCAGGACAGGAGGGGCGGGGGCTGGAGAAGGGAGCAGCAGGGCTGCTATCGGGCTAGGAAAAGCTGAGCACAGCCTAGCAGCCCCTCCCGGTGAGGAAAATAGGGGGGCGGGGAGGTAGGAGAGAAGCCACAGTTGGGGCCACCCCCAAACAAGGGAAAGGAAGAGACAGGAAGTAGCGGAGAGGAGAGAGATGAAGAGGCACAATTAGAAAGATTAGAAGGAAGAATCTTTTTTAGCAGGTAAGGAGGAAGGGACTGCAGGAATCTCAGAGGAATCTCAGAGCCGGGACCCAAAAGGGCCCAATTCCTCCTGAGCTGGTACCTCTGGTAATTTCACCTGGTAGCCACTGGGGGCAGCAGAGAGCCACCGCACAGCGAAGGATGCAGACCAGTCAAGAACGGGGAGTCCGTGGCGGGGGGCACAGCAGGGAGTAGGAGGTGGTGGGTGGGTGGGGGGTCAGGGCAGGACAGGGAGGGGCAGGGTTGACACATTGCCCAAGGCAAATCACCAGGACCAGTGGCAGAGATCCAGGGGATCCCTGTGGCTTTCCCACTGGAAGCCGCTATTTCTAATGTAAGCAAGATGTAGTCTTAACAAGGGCAATAAAGTCCAGAAGTAATGGTGTAAACGGTTGATAACTGCTGTCTCACTTCCTGGTTTATTATTAGCATTATTATCATGATCATTATTATTTTAAGGAGGGGCCGTCTGTGCTTTGAATCCCAGGCTTACATCTCTGTCCGCCTTTCCTCTATACTTTCTCCGAGAGTTTTATTCTCCATGGCAGTCATTGTCGTCCACTGATGGGGAAATTAAAAATCTCTGGCCCAGAGCGTCGATGGCTAGGAGAGCAACCTCCCTGGGCCGGTTGATCTGTGTGTGTGTGGTTTTTCTGGTTTCAGTCGAAGAGGTCCGAACGAGTTAGGGTTGCCATTGGGGGGAAAATGTGTTTTTCGTGGATTGAGTTGGATGGGCAGTCTCTCCAAGAACACGTCTCACTTACGCTCTGACCTCACCAAGCCGCCCCCCCCGCTCCCGCCTTTGGGGCATGCCTGGTAACGCCTCTGGTAGAAGGAGTCTGGGTGTTTCTGGAACCACCTGAAACCCCAGGGTTAGAACCCAGGGTCCGTCAGGCCCCAAGCTGCTGTTTCAGCTTTGCTTGGTCAAGGAGCCTGGCGTGCTGTAAACAGATTAGGGAATCTTTTATTGGAAAAAGCCTAGAAATGGCTTCCTCCCCATGGGTGGTATGGTCATCTTGGGTGATGTTTCCTGCTGCTGGTGAGGTCACTCAGCCAGAGTCCCCGTGGCTCGCTCCAGATGTCCACCCGGCCTGGCCCGGCTGCCTTCCTGCCTCAGGCTTGCGATGGCCCTGTGTTTTGGGTTGGCCTTGTGTTTTGGGTTGGCCGGGGTTGGCCAGGATGAGGAGGTGGGCTGGGCTGACTCCTTCAGGCCGTTTGCTTGCCCTGATGAAGTATGGCCCGAGAGTTGTGGTTCTTGTGGGAGGGAGGGGCTCCAGCTTCTGGGGGGGGCCTGTAAGTGACCCTGGCCAGCCAGTGCAACAGAAGGGGCCTTCTTGACTGCAAGCCTGCATCTCCCTGTGATTTCGGACCCTCGTCCTGCAGCCCCCTGGGCTCACGATGCCACACTGGCTCTCTTACTCTGTCATTAGGATTCACAGTGGGGAGGTGAAGGGGCCCTACAGGGACAGCTGAGCCACGCCACTGTTCGCATCCTGTGAGTCACCTCCCCCTGCAGCCCTCCGGGGTTACTCCATCTGCTGCCAGGAGTCACTGTGGTGTTCTTTTCTTAAGACCCACGAGTGCAGCTCCCGCCCACATAGAATTCGGTTTCATCTGGGCTGAGAAGAGCTGGTGGTCCCTCATAGACCCCATGTATCCGCAGCCCAGCTGACCTTGGAGCCCAACCTCGCAGGCGTTTGCTGCCCTGCTCCCAGCCGAAGGTCCCAGGCTCCGACGGGGCAGAACTTTGAAATCAGGTCGGTGGCTTCAGCCACCAAAGGGGTGGAGGCAGCAACACAGAGTGGACGTTTCCCTGGGGACCTTTCCCGTGTGTAGGAGAATGGGGCTGTTTGTCCCTGAAGACTGGAGGGGGATTGGTGGGCTTTTTACCCTCCCCCCGCCCCCGTGTTGACCAGCTATTGGATGGGCAGCACTCCCCGCCCCCCACCCCAGGCAGAGCCTTGGGCAGCTAGCTCCCTTTGGCCACAGGCAGTGCACCCCGAGAGGGACTCAGCTGGGAGCCTCTGCAGCTGGAGACATCCTGGCATGACTCTAGAAAGTTGGGGCATTTGACAGCAGGGGAGAAACGCAGTCTGGGAAGGCTGCATGGTGGAAGAGGCCTTTTGGTTCAGACTTGACTAATGAATAAGATTCTGCCATCCAGGGATGGTGGTGGGGCCGAGGGAGTGACTATAGCAAAGACATGTTCTGAGACCAGCAAATGTGCTGGAGTGAAGTGAGTGGGAGGGCAGTCTGGACAGATGCAGGGGCTATGAGGTTTGGATGTTATTCTGTGTGCTGGGTCGGGAAGGAGCCAGCAAAGGATTGTCCCTGTGTGTGTGTGACCTGTAGGGAGAGCAGGGCTCTGGGGTGAGCCTGCCGGTTCCTCCTCCCACCGGAAGCCACTGAGCCTGCTCTTCTGGTCACTCCTGGAGTCCTAAGACCACCGATCAAAGCTGGAGGGCCAGAGTGTTGGGGCCAAAAAGACCAGTGAGCCCAAGCCTGTCATTTCGGATGAAGAATCAGAGGACCAGAGACGCCGTGTGAGTTGCCCAAGGCTGCACAGCAGATGACAGGCAGAGCTGAGGCAGGAACCCAGTTCTCTTGAGTCCTAATTGAGAGAGGCCATTGAAAAGTTGTGCTTATTTTTGTTTTCTGAGTATCTGAGACCATCGAGATTTTAGTAATAGAATTTTTGATTAAATAATGTTATGTCCACGTAATGGACTCACTAAAAATAACTTTATGTGGGCGTTTGGCACAAATACAGTGATTGCCTTGAGTGGATACCATTATCGATCTTTTTTTTTTTTTTTTAAGATTTTATTTATTTGACACAGAGGGACACAGCGAGAGAGGGAACACAAGCAGGGGGAGTGGCAGAGGGAGAAGCAGGCTTCCCGCCGAGCAGGGAGCCCGATGTGGGGCTTGATCCCAGGACCCTGGGATCATGACCAGAGCCGAAGGCAGATGCTTAACGACTGAGCCACCCAGGCGCCCCTGTCGATCACCTCTTACAGAGGGAGAAACTAAGGGAGCAGGAAGACAGGTGGCTTGGCTGAGGTTCCGCGGGTGGGAAGAGGCAGAACTGGGATTCTAACCCAGGAGGTCTGGCTCCAGGATCACCGCTGTTCAGGGGTGCTAACCACGTGCGTTCCAGCCGCCTTAAGGGGTTTCGAAAGATAAAAAAGTCGATACGTGAAAAGAAAGTACAGTATGATTTTGTTTTATTTTAAAGATGTATACGTGCCTCGAAAATATATCGCTGAAGATACCGAAGTGTTGATAGTGAAGACTTCTGAGCTGTGGGACTATGGATGCTACCGTTCCTTCCTTCCTCCCTTTTAAAGATTTTATTTATTTATTTGAGCGAAAGGGAGAGTGAGAGAGAGAGTGAGAGCACACACTCACGAGCAGGGGTAGAGGGAGAGGGAGAAGCAGGCTCCCCGCTGAGCAAGGATCCCGATGTGGGGCTCGATCTCAGGACCCCAGGACCAAGACCTGAGCCGAAGGCAGACACTTAACCGACTGAGCCACCTGGCGCCCCAGATGCAGCTCTTTTCTCTGTGTCTTTCTACATTGTCAAATTGTATAGAGTGCAAAAGGGATCGTTTTTATCACCGGATAACTTTATGAGAAGTCTCTGCTCGCAGGGATGACATGGCTAATACCGCGTTCGGGGGCGAGCACACGGCTGCAGGTATTAGTTTTTTTTCCCTGGCTGGCCGGTGTGGCTGGGCATCTGGGGAGGGAGAAGCGGCCAGTCTGATGCAGCGGTTGTAATTCAGACAAGACGTGGGCCTCTAGAGCCAGGAAGGACTTGGGAAATCACCCTCATTTGACAGAGGGCCCCCCACCCCCCTTGTCTCTGTATAGACCCCAGGCCAGGGCTCTTTCCTCTGGCTTGGGGGTTTCAGGTGACAGTGGGCATGTGGGAGAAATGGCCAGGTGGCAGCTGGGGGTTCAAGGGCACGGGACAGACGTGGAGGTGTGTGAGTTGGCAGCCTTGGGGGATTGGAGGGGGTGATGGGGGACGTTTCCAAGGATCCCAGCCCCAAGGCCACCTCCTCCTGCTCTCAGCTGTATGGAGAAGGGTCCCAGTAAAGAGAAACCGTGTAGTCACAGGGTGGGGGGGGGTGATGTGGGGGCCGAAAGCCATCTCCTGCTTCCCGGGGGTTGGGCATGAAGGTGGCCGGCCAGGTCTCTACGTTTCCCGGTTCTGCGCTATGAGCATCTCCAAGTGATTGTGTTTCTTTCTTTGACCAGAGACCACCTGGGAACGTCCGGGCAGTTCTCCTGGGATTCCAGCCAGCCCTGGCCCTCACAGGAGCTCTCTTCCTCCAACAGGTACTGTCTACTCTCTACGTCAGGGCGACCGGGAGGGACCACACACCCACCTTCCCTGGAAAGGCCAAGACTCTGGGTTCTGGGGTCTGGAACGTGGCTGGGGATCTGGCCAAACCCAGGCAGGGAGCAGTTTAAAGGACCAGGAAGGTGGGCTCTCCCTGGCAGTGTGGGCAGCAACCTGATGGCTCACCCTCAACTCCCTTCAGGTGCTTACGGAGGGAAGACGGCCGGGTGAGGTGAGGCCTCAGGGCCGTAACCTGTCTGCTGGTGTGGGTACCCAAAGTGGGGGCAGAACTGCTCTGCACAGTTCCGGAATGCATCAGAGAGTAGAGTCAAAGGAGGCAGATTTTTATGGGGCAGCTTTCGAGTAGAATGTTCTAGAAGGCACTTGGGATTTGTTGTCAGGGCGTGAGTTCTCCGTCTGCAAAGGCAATCAAGTGGAGGTGGTTGAGGTCGACATTCCTATCCTAGGTGGGGGTTTTATTCTGAGACCCCAGGAGGCAGGTTGATGTAGAGCCCTCACCCATCGGTCCAGATCCCAGCCCTCAGAGTGCACCCCCCGTTGGTTATGGCTCTCCCACACTAGACTGCACGCTCCCTGAGGGTGGACACTTCCTCTCCCCCTGACTTCTGTGGAATCCTCAGTCCCCAGACATGGGCTGGCTTCAGTGTGGAGGGAACTCACGAATGTCTCCACAATCGCAGGGGGCGTGAACTCGATTTGTTGGTTTTCGGACTTTCCGCATCAGCCGGGCAGCAAAGCCCGGAAGTCGTAGTTCTGGTGGTGGCCTGGAATTTGCATGTTGGCGGCCTGGTGTAGCTGGACTGAGGCGGGGAGGCACACGGGAGGGGAGGGGTGGGGAGGGGAGGGGAGAAGCAGCAGCTTACGTGGAGGGCGGTGAGGGCCTGCACAACCTTCACGCGGCCCCAAATCATCGGAGGTCTACGGAGCTTACCTAACCCATCCCAGGTGACCAAGGGAAGAGCTAAAATGATGACCGAGTGAGGGGCAGGGTGAATGCATGAGCACATGTGTGCAGACAGGCGTAGGAAGGACAAGCAGCTTTTAACCCTTGGATTAGAGGAAGGGTCTCGGGTGCAGAGAGTGGGCTGCCTTTCATCGAGAAGAGTCTTTAGACATTCTCTACCACTGATACATTGAGAACCCAACGTGTATTATGTGGTCCATATAATATAAAGCTATATGATCCAAGTATATGATTTTGGGAAATGAGAATTGCCAGAGCAGAAGAATTCAAAAAGCAACATAGTAGGAAAATAGAGAAACAGAGCTCTGGAGAATCAATCAGCTGAGGCACGGGAGAGGGGGCGAGCAGGTGTTCCAGGCTTTTTAAGTGTTTTTATTTACATCTTACGTGTGTGTGTGTATTTTTTTTACTTAAATTTAAAAAAAAAGAATTCAAACAGAGAGGAACCCTCTTGGGAGGGAGGGAAACGGGGCATTTGCTCGTGATGCCCTAGGGACGGGGTGAGCCCTGCATCGCGAGAACCGAGCCCATTCAGCCTTCCTACCTGTTGTACGGACGACAGGCCGTTCCCCCAGAATGGGGGCTGGCAGGAGCTGGTTCTGGGCTAGTGGGACAGGTTCCCGCCTTCACCTGAGCAGCACAACTGGATGCCTGTCCACGGAGCACTGAGCTGGGTGCTGGGGCTCTGAGGGGAGCTGAGAAGGGCGGGGAGATGGGCGGAGAGGGTCAGACCCACTGACGAGGATTGTCAAGCGGGCCAAGGCGTTGGGCCAAGGCGTTGGACCGAGCATGTGGCCACCGACCTGCCCTCCTCTGCCCCCAGCCATGGGGGGGCTGGGACACCTGTTCCCAAGTCCGCGGGTACCTAGGTCTGTCAAGTTCTCTGCCCAAAAGGGCCTTGTAGCCTCGTGCAGTTGGAAGTTCTGCCTACCCTTCGGCCCTTGGGAGATGCAGCAGACACATCAGCATTCTGATGAAGACCCCGTTTGATTCCGTGCTTCCTTCCCTTCCTTTTGTTGGTCGGCAACATCCGTACGTACTAGTTAGGTTTTCTGCCCCGGTGCAGTGGTTCTCACTCCTGGGGGTGATTTTGCCAGGGATGCATTGCCCCGGACAGCTTACCCCCCCCCCCACAAAGGGTTATCCAGCCCCATGTGGGGGTGGTGCCAGAGTTGAGGAGCTCCGTCCCAGGGTGACTCAGTACGTCCGTTCAGCACCGTTCAGGGGACGGGTGACAGACCGCGTGGCCCATCGAAACGAGAAGCAGCAACATAATCCACAGAAGCCTCGTTCCCTGGCTCAGACACCCACCTTTCGTGGGTTCCGTGGAAGTCAGATGCATCCCACAGTCAGCATGTACCCCTCATTCAAGGAGAGGCCTCTTTGTTTTCTTCCCCCATGACACTGAACATCAGGGTGCCTCTCCCGGTCGTGGCTTCTTAGATTGAGATTTAGAAATGACGGCTGGTCAGACTCGGGCGTCGGGCACCCCGCACCTTCTCGCCAGGCCTCGATTGGCCCATTTACACAGCGCGAGGGCCTGGAGAAAGGCCGTGGCTCAGGTCCTGTCCAGCCGTCTGCGGATCACGGTTCTGGATTCTCTCCACCCCGGGCCACGGACACGCTTTGTGTCCACGCTCGGGGATGGGAGGGAAGAAACCTTATCCATGAGGCTGTAGGAGCCTCCGTGATGTTTTGACGTCTTCTTTTCTAGCTTTTGAACAAAACTTCTCTGGAGAATGAAATAGGAGGCACAGGGGCAGTTCCCTCTACGGGGAGCACTAGGTTTTTTCCAGATACTCTCTCATTCAGTTTTGCAGGCAGCTTTCAGGAGATTGAAAGACTCGGTGGGGACATGAGGTTGCTGGGGCTTAACTGTCCCCCCCGACCCCATGATCCTGGGGTTGTTGACTCCCCTCCTGGGGACCGCTCTGAGCCCCCAATCTCAGCCCCTTTTGTTGTACTGGGGCTTCTGCAAATGCAGCAGTGGTGGGGTTTCAAGCCTTTCCTTCAAAGGCTATGCTGGATGCTGTTCTCGGTGCCTGGGATCGCACCCCAGACAAGCCACACCTGTGTTTGGAACTGCTCCCAGGAACCCACATTCTAGCAGGGGACTTGGGCAAACAAGCAAACGTGAAATATGTCAGATTGTCCTTGCAAGGCATTAAAGTCGGACCGAGTGGGACTGGGGAGTCAGGGACGGCCCCAGTGAAGAGCAGATGGGTATGTGTGGAGGGCGGTGGTGAAGTATTCTGGGCCAGGGAGCGGCCAGTGCAAAGGCCCTGGGGCAGGAGTGACGTTGGCATGGCCATTGTGGCTGGAGGGTGGGTGGGGGGCGAGGGGGAGAGCAGTCAGCAGGGACAGAACCTGCTGGGTCCCCCAAGCTACAGGAAGGTGGTGGGATTTCATCCTGAGCTCGGTGGTTGGAAGTGAGGGTAAGAGTGACTTGCAGTGGAGGTGTCTTGTCTTCATGAGATGCTGCCTTCTTGAAGCAGCCGGGCACTACTTGGCTGAGTCAGGATTGTTCTCGGTTAAGCAGCGACGGGCATTACGGTGGGGTTGGGGGTGGGGGGGTAGGGGGTGAGAGCAGCATGGAAAACTCCACCTCATTCATTGACCACAGACACCCCGTATGGTCCTTTCTGAAGAAGAACGTGGAAAAGCAGGTCAGGAAGAATCTCTGCAGGAACCCCAAAGGAACCCGGCCAAGGTCAGCTCAGGCAGCCTCCCCTTCGTGGAGGCAGAAGGCTGAAGAAGTCCACGGGGCTGCTTTACTCCTGAGTTGTAGCTTGTGGAGACGGTTTGAACAACCACCTGTGGACAGTGGCTGTTTTTAATTCTTAGTGCAGGTTGGTCGGAAGCATAGCCCAGCCAGGTTACCAGCTGGAGAGCGAGATCTGGGAACACGCCCAGTGCCCCCCACAAAGGGGATTCCGCTCTTTGAATGCTGGGTGCTGTTTAAGGGTCAGCACTGGGCTGGGGACTTTTCCTCCTCTTTCTCCTTTAAGACCACCAGCGTCGGGAGCTGTGTTTATCCCATAAGCTTGACTAGAGGCGTTTCACGCCAGGTCTTCTGGGTGAGGTCCGCGTAACCCAAACAGAACAGCAAAGGCTCTCTTCAGTAACTGCTGCGAATATTAAAAATGATCCTTGGGCTGGTTTAATATGCAGTGCGGACGCAATGATTTATGGGCAGAGTGAAAAACAAGCTTCTGGGAGTTTCGTGGATGCGTCACTGGGTAAAACGAAGGACACTGCAGAGCAGTGTGGTCCAGTAGAACTTTCTGGGATAACAGAAATGTGCCGTATCTACACTGTCCACGGTGGTCACATGAGGCGCATGGCTAATGGACGTGTGAAATGTGTCCAGCGCAGCCGAGGAACTGAATTCTTAACTTAATTTTACTTTATTTAATACATGTATTTTTTTATTTTGGAGTAATTTTAGGTTTACAGAGGAATTACGAAGCCGGTACAGAGAGTTCTTATAGACCCTCGCCTCAGTTTCCCCGACGGTTAATATCCTACATTAACTGGGGTGTGCTTGTCAAAAGTAAGAAACGAACGTTGTGTGTCACCGTTAATTAAATTTTATGTGGATGTCACCAGTTTTTCCGCTAATGTCCTCTTTCTGTTCGGGGATCCAATCCTGGGTACCACATGGCATTTATATTTTATTCAAATGTAATTGCTTAGAGGGGCTCCTGGGTGGCTCAGTCGGTTAAGCATCCGACTCTTGATTTCAGCTCAAGTCATGATCTCAGGGTCATGAGATTGCATCCTGCTTTGAGCTCCATCCTCAGCTCAGAGTCTCCTTAAGATTCTCTCCCTCTTGGGGCACCTGGGTGGCTCAGTCATTAAGCGTCTGCCTTCGGCTCAGGTCATGATCCCAGGGTCCTGGGATCGAGCCCCGCGTCGGGCTCCCTGCTCGGCGGGGAGCCTGCTTCTCCCCCTCACTCTCCCACTCTCTCAAATAAATAAAATCTTTAGGAAAAAAAAAATCTTTAAAATACGTAAATAAATGTAATTGGGTAGGATTTAAATAGCTACCTCTGCCTAGTGCCTCAGTTATCAGCCGGGCCAGGTGTGGAGAGTGAATTCCTTTCTGAGCTTCCGGGACTGGGATGTGCATTGAGCGTTCGTTTGTGTGTTTCTTTTTTTTTTTTTTTTAAAGATTTTATTTATTTATTTGAGACAGAGAGAATGAGAGACAGAGAGCATGAGAGGGAGGAGGGTCAGAGGGAGAAGCAGACTCCCCGCCGAGCAGGGAGCCCGATGCGGGACTCGATCCCGGGACTCCAGGATCATGACCTGAGCCGAAGGCAGTCGCTCAACCAACTGAGCCACCCA
>NC_138383.1:47648020-47682497 GCF_054177405.1 Leptonychotes weddellii
ACATCTGTCGTTTCCTGACTTGTTAATTTTAGCCATTCTGACTGGTGTGAGGTGGTATCTCATTGAGGTTTTGATTTGGATTTCCCTGATGCCGAGCGATGTTGAGCACTTTTTCATGTGTCTGTTGGCCATTTGGATGTCTTCTTTGGACAAATGTCTGTTCATGTCTTCTGCCCATTTCTTGATTGGATTCTTTGTTCTTTGGGTGTTGAGTTTGATAAGTTCTTTATAGATTTTGGATACTAGCCCTTTATCTGATACGTCATTTGCAAATATCTTCTCCCATTCTGTCGGTTGAAAGAACGTGGCTTCTTGAGATGGAATCTACTCCTGGTGAAGATGCTGTGAAGATTGTTGAAACAACAACAAAGGGTCGAGAATATTCCATGAACTTCGTTGATAAAGCAGCAGCAGGGTTTGAGAGGACCGACTCCGATTTTGAGGGAGGTTCTCCTGTGGGTCAAATGCTATCAAACAGCATCGCCTGCTACAGAGACATCATTCGTGAAAGGAAGAGTCGATCGATGCAGCAGATTTCACTGTTGTCTTACTTTAAGAAATTGCCAGTCACCCCAGCTTTCAGCAGCCATCACCCTGAGCATCTGGTAGCCATCAACACTGAGGCAAGACCCTCCATCAGCAAAAACGTGAGGACTCCCTGAAAGCTCAGATGATGGCTAATGGTTTTTTTAAAGCTATAAAGCATTTTTAAATTAAGTGTGTACAGTTTTTTAGACATAACGTTATTGCACACTTAATAGAGTGTAGCTTAAACAGAACTTTTATGTGCACCGAGAAATCAAAACATTCATTTGACTCTCCTTATTATGATGTTCGCTTTATTGTGGTGGTCTGGAACCCAACCTGCAATGTCTCTGAGGTGTGCTTGTATTTAAAAAGGCCTCCTGTAATAAAGTAATTTATATCTGAATAATGGGGGCACCTGTCCCAAAGTCTTTGGATCATAAGACTCTACCCTTTACCTTCATTGCTTTGCACTTAGAACGAACATCCTGCCAAATTGGTGTCGTGTGTCGCATGCCCGGGGAAACTCTGCATTCTGCCGTGTTGAATATGTGAATGGTGGGGGGAGGGTTCAGGAACAAGGCCTTGTTGGGGCTCCCGGGTTTCTTCAGTTTGAGGAAAGAAATTACGTGTTTATTCCAGAAAGAAGGGAGATTGGGCCAGACCTAAAAGGGGGCTGTCTCCAGGGCTGATTTTCTTGTTTGACAGAGTAAGTCTACCCTTGGGGGTCCTTTAGGGAACAGAAACGTGGACAGTGGGGCATGGAGGTTGGAGCTTTCTGTGTTGGGGGCCTGGAGCTAGAGGGGAGTGTGAATTCTGGGCAGCAGATGTTGCTGGCTCTTCTCTGTTGCTTGGCCTCTCTCGACAATTCCTGCTACGCTCCATTTCTGTTTTTATTCACATCCTCTCCCTCTGCCCCCTGAAGACCTCCTTTCCCTTTCTACCCAAATACCTGTCCCCTCCTCTCATGACTCATCTCTCAAGCCCTCCCTCTGTTTAACTGCCCACAAAGAGGAATGAAATGTGTGCGTGTGTGTTTATATTTGTGTTTGAAATTATGAAAGTTACTACATAAGAGCTTTCTGTTCCTTTTTCTTATTTTAAAAACAGCTGAATTTGGCATTTTACTTTTTTTTTTTAATATCTCCAGACTGAATTATGTTCCTTATGGTTATGAACAGTCCTTGACCAATTTTATTTTAATCCCACTCCCACCCCCTGGAGGCTGGAGGCTTCAAAAGCACCCACTTCTGGCCTTACTTGTTTTGCATCTAACCCCTGGTAAGCCGAGAGGACTGGAAATAATCAGGGACGCTTGTGGGTGAGCCATAACTTTTCAGATCTCCACCGATCGCTTTTCTGAGTGTGCCTGGGACTGGTAGAATGAAACACAGCAAGACCAGGCAGGGGAGAGCTGCTGGGTGGGGAGAAATGGTTGGATGGGAAATTATTTTTTCTTTCCCAGTAATTGTTTTGACATGGAAAGTAATTAGCCAGCAGCTGACAGCTCAGAACTGAAGTGAGAACAAGAGAATGGATTAGGGGCAGAATGCCCCTGCATTTGCCAGTTCCTGGCCGCTGTTCATGTGGCGGGCGGGGCGCCTGGGGGATGCTGGAAGCAAAGACAGCGGTGTACTGAGGGTGCACTTTTAGGTGCCATGAGGGGAGGAGGTGGGGGTCAGAAGGGGCTGGGGACAACCCTGGTGTACAGGGACCCAATATCATCAAAGGTAGTGACTCCTTCCTAGCTAAGACCTGCTTGGGTAAGAATTGACATATTTCGTGTTTGTAGTCACACGGAACTGTGGTTCGGTTCTTCTGTGGTCTTTGGTAGATTTTTGGGATCGGGGTAATGCTGATTTTTATATAATCAACTGGGAAATTTACCACGTTTCCAAACTCTTGGTATAGTTTGTGTCTAGGTATTTCTTCGTTGAGCTTTTAAGCGAAGTTGCCCATAAAACCGTCTGGGTCCAGTGCCTTTTGGAGGGAGGTCATTTTTCAAAGGTTTTACTCATTTTGGTGTTTCTAGTGTCTTTTGAAACTGTTTTTGATCATTTGATTCTTATGGAAGGTTATGTATTTATTAGCATGTAGTTATAAATCCTATGTGCTTGCATTTAAAAAAAATCTCTTACGAGATCTGCTTATGTTTTCTTTCTAACTCTACATTCTGAGCATTCATGCACTCTCTCAGTCTCAGATTAGATGGGCTGACCTGCTTTTTTATTGTTGTGATCCCCCCGCCGAAAGCCACCCCCACACAAAGAGAACGTGCCTGAGTTGCGAATGTCATCCCATTTCCTAACCAGTTCATTTCTAGTGCCATATTTATATCCTCTTCTCATGTTTTCCTTTGGTTTACTTTACTGGCTTGTAAAGGTTTTTGTGAATTCTTAATTTGAATGTTTAGTCCATTTATTTGTATTTCCTTGGTTTTGGTAATGGAATAATGGAGGCTATGGGTTTTCCTCCAAATATAATTCAAGCCTTATCCCATCTGTTTTGATATGTTCTTCCTGATTATTTTCTAAATATTGTGTAATTCCCGTTTTTAAATTCTTTGACCTGACATTAGGAGGGCATTTTCTGAAATTTCCAAGTGTTTGGTTGTTGGAGGGATGGTGATCTTGTGTATTTGTTCTTTCATTACTAATATCTGCTTTTACTGCGTTCTGGTCAAAGAATGTGGCCTGTGTTCTTTATGCCTTTTGCGATTTAGCAACACCTTATTTGTGACTTCAGTATGCCCAGGCCTTTTAAAATGTTCCGTGGCTTGTTGGCAAAAGATGTTATCTTGGGTATCTGGGTGGCTCAGTCGGTTAAGCGTCTGCCTTCAGCTCGGGTCATGATCTCGGGGTCCTGGGATCGAGCCCTGCATCGGGCTCCCTGCTCAGCGGGGAGTCTGCTTCTCCCTCTGCCGCTCCCCCCACTCATCTTTTTCTCTCTCTCAAATAAATAAATAAAATCTTTAAAAAAAAGATGTTATCTTTGTTTGTAACCCATGATGTTTAGTATCTAGTTCATTCAGCCTTCTAAATGAAATTACTGAGATATTCTACGTCCTCACTTTTCTCTACTACTCAGTCATCGACTGAAAGCAGTGTAACTAAGGTTTTCTCCTGTCGTCTTTAGATTCTCCGGCATATGTGTTTTTTCGATTTCAGTGCTATGCTGTTTGATAAATGACGGTTCTCGAATGGTACGCCTTCATCGTGGGTTGTATTTATCATCAGCCTAGTGCCCTTCCTGGCATAGCTTATGCTGACCTGAGGAACTTCTCCTCGATCCCCTCAACATTCCGTGATGCTCTTCGAATCGCACCCCCGGCTCCTCTTACACCAGCATGCTCATGGATATAGTATTAGCATGCAACCGGCTGCCGAGGGGCCCGGGTGCAGACCAGGGCTGTGACTGGTCATGCGGGTTAATTTCTTGGTGGTTGTTGCTTCCCCAGCCAGCTGCACTGGGGGCCAGCCACGTGCCCAGTTTTCCTGTCGCCTTCCTGTGTCTGTGCCCACCCACTTCCAGGGTATCAGGCCAGCCCCGCAGATCAGGGAGAAGCCCAGCTGCCCAGAGGGGTCTGCTAAGGGGGGTCTGTGTTTCTGCTCGCAGGGGGCGCTGCATTTTTCACTGCAAATGGCAGAGAATGGGGGACATCCCCCAGCATGAAAACGGTTCCTGCGTGGGATGGCCTTCATCACCCCCATTGCTTCATCACCCCATTGCCTGCCTCCAGCAGATCAGTAGATGTTAGTGACTTTCAGCCAACCTCTCCCCTTGCTTCCTGCCACACTGCAGGGTGCTCCCAACAAGAACCAAGCATTGGACCTCAGTTTGTATATCTTCTCTCGTTTGACCTGTGCAGTCTATATGTTGCAGCAATTCCTCCAAGCCTGGGGCATGCGGAAAGCATGCTTCCCTGGTGTCTACTAGAGATCACGCAGGCTTGGGGCTCAAGGAGCAGAAGCAGTGGTCTTCCCTCCCTCCATCTATCCCTCTCCCCTTTTCATGAATTACTTCATGACTCAAGGCTCCCTTTCGCAAGTACTGCCCCCACTGGATTTTCATGCCAACCGAGTAGGTTTGGAGACTGGGGAGGATTATCCCCATTTCACAGATCTGGAAGCTGAGGCTCACAGAGGAGGAACTGCTCCCTAAGCTCACGTAACCGTGTCTGCAAGGGAGCAGACCCGAGATCGCACGGGTCCCAGTGGGTACTTGTGGCATCAGGAGCCTGTGGGGGTGTTGGGAGCTTTGAATTGGCAGTTTCCCAGTGGAAACTGGGAAATGCTACAAGCCTGCCCTGCTCCCCACTGCCCCCATAAGAGAGCAGGTTGATCAGCACACCTTGGGAGCACAGTGAGTGTCATAGGGGTAGAATTTTGCAGCCTTGAATTTTTTTCCTTTTTTTTTTTTTTTTTTTACTTTAGGAAAACTGAGACTCAAAAGGGATGGCCTGTGATACCCCCGGCTATTAATCGGCAAAGCCAAATTTCATAGAAACCAGTAAACCCCGTGCTCTTTCCATTCTATACTGGTATTACAGTGCTGTGAGGGCGAGGGTGGGGGCGTTCCTCTGGGGAGATGCCAGCAGGTGGCGGAGGGGCCGCCTGACTCCGTGGAGTCGGCACCAGTGGCCACAACTGATTCGGCATTTTCAAGTGACAGCTGTGGATTGCAGTGACCCCACCTCCTATCACGGAAGCACGTCCGTCTCTGGTTCAGAAAGAAACGCGGTCCCCCAAGAGTCGCACAGTTGGGAGCTGGGGATTAGAGAGATGCTTGCGACCCATCTCTAGCTCCGCGAACCCTGGTCAGAGCCCAGGAGATGGTCCTGGCCGAGCGAGACATCTCAGAGGCTGGCGGACCGTGACGTGGGGGAAGGGACCACGGTTGCAGGCAGTCGGTGTCGCCCGTGTGTGGCTGGCGTGGCCTCTGAGCAGTGTTTCTTTCCCGCAGTGAATGGATACCACGTGGCAGGGACCCCAGCGCACCCTCCCGAGACTGCCCACATGAGTGTCCGAAAATCCACCGGTGATTCCCAGGTAAGGGGTCATGTTACGGGAGGTAGGGGTCACCAGGGAGGTGCCGGGAAAACAGCACCGCATGGGGGTCCAGGTGACCACAGCCCGGGTGTGCCCCAAGTAGAAAGTGGCTGGTATATCTGGGTCGTTCCTGTGTGCCGTGATTGGGAGAGAGTGGGCGATTGTGGTTTGTTGGTTTTCTCTAGAAGTTGAGGGTGGTTGGAGTGGGGCGATGGTGGTGGATTGTAACCATCGTTGGGGCAGAGGGGTCCATCCTGCCGTCTGGATTCCTGATAAATACCGTCTCGCTTTCTGTCACTTTAAGGATATGGATGGGGCCAGGCCACTTTCATTCTTCTACACACCCCCTTTCCCCACCCCAGACTTCACCCAGAACGGAATTCTGTAAAATGTTTTCTCACTTTTAATAATCTAGCAGCGAGACCTCGATGGGATGGGAAGAAACGGGAGAATGGTTTAAGATTCATTCCCATCCTGTTTTCTCATTCATCTTATCCGTTGACAACCTGTACAAACACCTGTCTACCTTTCCCGTCTTAAAGGCGAGACCACCGAGTCTCAGGCTGCTTAAGCAGGTGACACAAATACCGAGCGGTCAGTCTGGACCTCAATGCCGAGCCCCTTGGTGTTTTGAGTTGCGTTAAACTGCGTCTAAGGAGGTGAGGATTGGCTTATTTATTCTTTCCATCAGTTATATCCAGGAGATGTTCTTAATGAGGGCTGCAGACTCTGTCAGCCCTTTCCAGGCCCCCAGGGATGATGGTGGTGATCGTGATAGTTGCCGGTGCTCAGGATGAGAGTAGCTGCTTGTTACCCCCAACAGTGGGTCCTGTGCACCAGAAAGAAGGGCCTCATGATCTGTTGCTGCAGTCGGCTAAAATGTGACACTTAGCTTTAATGCAGGCAAGAGCATTCCTTTTTGGAAACTTCATGAAGTTGTCTTAGGAGGCTGAGCATCGGACTCAGGTTCAGTTCAGCTAGTGCTCTGGAAAAGAATCCGGACGTCCGTGTGGGCCGAGACTTCTTACATTCTGATGGACTCACTCATCACCCAGGCCTTTGTTAAAATGTAGATTCTGATTCAGGAGGTCTAGGAAAGATCCTGAGGTTCTGTTTCCAAGCAGTCCCCGGATGATGCTTAATGATGCTGGGGATGCTGGGGATGCTGGTGAAGCTGGGGATGCTGGTGAAGCTGGGGATGCTGGGGATGCTGGGGATGCTGATGATGCTGGGGATGCTGGGGATCCTGGGGATCCTGGGGATGCTGGGGATGCTGGGGATGCTGGGGATGCTGGTGATGCTGATGATGCTGGAGATGCTGATGATGCTGGGGAAGCTGGGGATGCTGGGGATCCTGGGGATCATGGGGATGCTGGTGAAGCTGGGGATGCTGGGGATGCTGGTGATGCTGATGATGCTGGGGATGCTGATGATGCTGGGGATCCTGGGGATCCTGGGGATGCTGGTGATGCTGATGATGCTGGGGAAGCTGGGGATGCTGGGGATGCTGGGGATGCTGATGATGCTGGGGAAGCTGGGGATGCTGGGGATGCTGGGGATGCTGGTGATGCTGATGATGCTTGATGATGCTGGGGATGCTGGGGATGGTGGTCAGAGGACCATGCCTTGAGCGAGGAGGATCTGGGCCTGGTTGATATTGCACAGCGTGTGTGTGTGTGTGTGTGTGTGTGTGTGTGTGTGTGTTCGTCCCCTTCACGCCCCTGCTCATGGCACACATCACACACAGCCCTGGTATTGTGTGTTTTCTGCCGAGCAACCCCCCCCCGCGCCCCCCGCCCCAAGCCTTTGCAACACAGCCTTTATCAATCTATTCGGCATGAAGCTGATTTACCACCTGACTGCGGACTGTTTTCTGAAGACACCAGCCTAAATTCTGCTATGTTATCACATAACCTGACCAAGCCGGCGCTACCCCCCAGCCCCAAAATACTGTGAAGTTGTTCCCGAACTGTTTTGTTTTTTTTAACATTTATTGCTATAACCTTCTTGGAAGCTGCTTGGACCCAGGAACATCGCCCTCCAGCATCTCTTCTTGGAATACATTCAGGGATTCTGATTTGTGTGGGAAGCGTTTCCCTTACAGCCCTGCAGTAGAGGACCCAGCCGAACTGTCCAGCAACAGGGGAGCTGGGTGCAGTGGATTTTGGCCCCGCATAGCCAGCCCATTCTATGATGCAGACATGAGAAAGCCCATTTCTGAAGAAAACTTCATGAATTTAGGAAAAGGCTGAGAACCTAATACTGAGTGATAAAAGTAGCACGCACTCTCCATACACAGCCAGTCTTACTTGCGAGGAGGAAATCACATGTTCATGAAGACAAAGGACTAGAAGAAAAAGAAATCAGAACGGTGATGTTGGTCCTATCTGCGTGTAAGGCTGATTCTCCATCGGGGACATTTGTTTGGAGACGTTTCGGTTGTCACGGCTGGGGAGGGAGTACTGCTGGCTGGCAGCTAGTGAGGAGGGTTCTGGAATATGACCAGTCATCCCATACAGCGCAGGACTGCCCCCGCAACAAAGAATTATCCAGTTCGAAAATACAGTGGTATTGAGGTTGAGAAACCTTGGTCTAAAGTACTTTTTATTTTCTTTATACTTTGCAGGATCTTGCACGTTTCTTAAAATGAACACATTTTACTTGAGTAGAGGGCAGGTACCATGCACATTATGAGAAGCAGGGTGCTGGTACTTGGGGATGCGGGGTAGGCCAGCTGTGGAGACCCGGGAGGGGGGCAGGAAGCAACTGTTTTAAGGAGCAGGTGGAGTGGATTCTTTCCAGATGATAACGTGGAAAGTTGAGGTATCATCAAAGTAACAAAAACAACGCAGTGTGCGGAGAGAACAAATATGGTTGTTCACCAGTTCCCAGAACTGGAAAGTAGCATATTATTTTTTTTAGGCAATGGAAGGCTCTCCACAAAGGTGCTTGGGGCCAATTGCAGAAATAGGATGAGAAGGTTTTTTTTGTTTTGTTTTTTTATTTTTTTAGAAAGATTTTATTTATTCATTTGACAGAGAGAGGGAGAGCGAGCACAAGCAGGGGGAGCAGAGGGAGAGGGAGAAGCAGGCTCTCTGTCGAGCAGGGAGCCCGATGTGGGGCTTGATCCCAGAACCCTGAGATCATGACCTGAGCTGAAGGCAGAAGCTTCACCGACTGAGCCACCCAGGTGCCCCTAGGATGAGAAGTTTTCGCGTTTACGGAGAGTGCCGCCAACAAATGATCCCCAAAAGTATATACAGCGCTCTTTGGCGAGTGTAGTGTTTACTCACACGGTCCCAGGCTGCCAGTTAGAATGGATAACAATTATGGCGTAGTAATACCTGAAGAATGAATGAATGAGCAAACGAACACAGGGCCATTTGAGATACAGGGTTGGGGGTGGGTTAAGCGGCTTGCCCAGGGTTTGCCCAAAGCCCTGTGTGTTCTTTTTTCTGTGAGCTGTTCCTCCTTAAGCAAACTCATCAGGGAGATTAGAATGTTGGGGCGGGGGAACGTGTCCCTACTGTGCCCTGTCATGGGCAGGACTGCTGGCTGGGTGCCCTGAAGACCCGGGGGGGTGCCTACCTGCTCCTTCCCTAGTCCTGGGAGACCAGATGGCTGGGCACAGGTGGTGTTGATCTGGTGCCACCCAGTGGAGGTTTCTGGCCGGCAACCCTGGGGCAGGCTGCCCGGATACCGTATAAATGGGGCCCACCGGCCTGGGAGGCTGGGGCATCAGAGACTGAGTTTTGCTGGCCTCCTTTGCAGAAGCACGTCCTGGCCTGTCCCCTGCCTGCCTGCCGGTGGAGGGACCCCTCTGATCCCTGTGCAGGTGGAGTGGGTATGGGGGCGGGTAAGAGACCTGCCCACCAGAGCCCGGGCCCTTTTGTGACCAACCTTTCCGTTGTTCTGGCTTCCTACCCTACATGCGAGAGGAGAAAGGGGGTGGGACCGAGGGCTTGGAAAGTTCAGGGTCCCATTGGAGAAGGGAGCTTGAGGTGGCGGTAAGATGCTGAGATTCACCCACCTAACGGGGACCCTCCTCAGTCCAGCTACACGTGTTCCTTTGAGCGTCTCCTTCGTGGCCAGGCTCTGAGTCACAGGCAGACAGAGCCCCTGCCTGGGCGGAGGCTTGTAACTGGTGCCAGAGGAGACAGGAGATAAATGATCATTTCGTGTCGGCCGTGGTAAGTGCTGGAGGAAGTCTGTGCTCTGGGCACCTGCTCGGGTGGCCGCAGGGGGTGCTGGAAATGTCAGTGACGGGCTCCAGAAGAAGCGAAAGTAAGCTAAGACTGGACAGATGAGCGAGGGGTTAGCTGGGCCCAGGATGGTGGTGGGGAATAGCCTTCCAGGTGGAGGGAAGAGCACATGTGGATGCCTAGAGGAGGTGAAGGAAAGCGGTGGTTTCAATGAACCCGCAGAGGCCGAGTGGGGCTGTGATTTCCTGAATCAGCAGGTGCAGGGAGGGCGGAAGGGGGGCGGGGGCTGGAGGAGTCTGCACCGGCCTACTGTGCGGAGCTTGGGTTTATTCCAGCGGTACCGGGAAGTCACTGAGAGGTTTCATTCTGGATCCCGTCTGCCGAGGAGGTGGGACCCAGGCTATTCACGGGGCCGGGAGACGGTCAGAAGACCTGCCCAGCCCGGGCTCGTGGGTCTACCCAGCACTGCTTTGTAGCTCACCACCCCCCGGGGCTCTCACCTCACAGTAATGGCAGAGTGACCCAGGCGAGAGGAGGAGACCAGGCTGGGGAGGGACTTTTTAAAAGGGAAGGAGAAAAACTTTCTAGAATCATAGGCAAAAGACATTAAAAAAAAAAAACAAAAAACCTTTTATTATGCACATTGGCAAACATTTAGAGAAGTAGAAGGCATGTTATAATAAAGTCCTAGGGACTAATCATTTAACTGCAACGATTATTCGGCCAATCTTGTTTCATTTATATCCCCATTCCTTCCCTCCCCTGGGATTATTTTAAAGCAAAGTCTACTATATTGTTTTATTTTATTTTTTAAAAGATTTTATTTGTTTGATGGAGAGAGCGAGAGAGCACAAGCAGGGGGAGTAGCAGAGGGAGAGAGAGAAGCATGCTCCCTGCTGAGCAGAGAGCTCAACATAGGACTCAATCCCAGGACCTGAGATCAGGACCTGAGCCAAAGGCAGACGCTTAACCAACTGAGTCACCCAGGAACCCCTGACATTTGTTTTAACTGGGAACATTTCAGAGCATATCTCTGTAGGGGAAGACATGAATGGGATATCGTTAGCCCACATAAGAAAACATTAATTGGCTATTTTCATCTAATATCTATAATTCATATTCAGACTCCCCATTTGTCCTCAACATGTCTTTTATAGCTGCTTTTCTCTCCAGTCCAGGGTCCATTCCAGTTTCGCACGTGGATACATTGTTGGCTGGATCTCTTTAGTTTCCATTTTGGGGGCTTTATTGAGATGTAATTCACACAGCCTACAGTTCCGCCATTTAAAATGCACAGCGTGGTGGTCACAGAACTACACAATCATCATAATCAGTGTTAGAGCGTTTTCATCACCCCAGAAAGAATCCCCAAAAGCCTTTGGCACCCACTAATCTACTTTCTGTCTCCGTGGATTTGCCTCTTCTGGACAGTTCATATACGCGGAATCGCACCCCATGTGGTCTTTTGGGTCTGGCTTCTTGCACTTGGAACAATGTTTCAAGGTCCGTGAATGTTGCAGGTGTATTAGGCACCATGTTCCTTTTTTTTGGCCAAATAGTATTCCATCGTGGGGATTTACGATTTCATCTCATTTCTGGCTTTTAGCTTCTTTTAATCTAGACTGTATTCGCCACACATTTGGTCTTTTGTCTTAACCCATGGTGACTCTATTTGGGAAGAGACCAGCTCAGTTTAGAATGACCCACATGCTTAGTCTAATTGTTTTCTTATGCTTAGACTCGGGGCTTACATCTCTGGCAAGAATATCTACCACCTGGGGCCTCCCAGGTTAACACCCTACCAGATGCTAACCGGGAGTTTGAGCTCCCGGTGAATGTGATGATCCCTTTGCAAGGGTACGTTTTCCCTTTTTAATAAGCCAGTAATTGGGGGGATGATAGTGTGAGACCATGGGCATCTCCTGTTCCTTCACAGGCTTGTCGCTCAATGCTTTGAGCATCCTTGGTGACCGTGGCCTGAATCCATTTTGATGTTAGGGTTTGCAGATGGTGATTTTGTGATGCTTTATCCATTTTTAATGGGCATCCTTCCATAAAGAAATGCTTCCCCTCTCTCTCTCACTGCCTTTTGAAGTTACTCATTTGTAATCATTATTCATAATCATGCTCAAATTGTCCCAAATTTGGCTTGTTGGAACTTCTTTCTGCAGGCGCCTGGGTCTTTTTGTGAGATCACATCGTTCTTTGCACGGTCTCTAACCTCCCAGAATACTAAGATGAGCCAGATCGACCCGGCATCTGGAACGAGCTATTTCTCCAAGGAGCCCGGTTCCTCTTAGTACGGAATAATATTTAGAAACCAACTTCTAGCTAGTAGGTAGTCTCCCTGTGATGGAGGAGTCATTCCTTTGGGGCCCTTTCATGAAGTGCTACTGGGATGTGTGTGTGTGATGTATGGACATATACACGTATGTATATACAGTACATATATATGACATATATTTATGTGGATGATGTTGGAACAATAGCCACGGGCCATTGGCAGCAAGCACAGAGCCCAAGGTGCCTGGAGGAGCCTGGGGTCACCCCCTGCCCAGCCCTGGCTGAGACTGCATCACCAGGAGGGCAGAGAATGGGAAGGCACCAACACCCACATGTTGAATGTCCCCTTACAATGCCATTACTCACCCTCCCCTCCTGGCCTGAGTTACGGGGAGGACGACAACCTCTGTGTCCGGCTTCATTCTGTAGAGCCTCGGACACAGTGGTCCCCAAATCCAGGTTTGTGGATGATGGAGATCTTTCTCCACCCCTGCAGAGACACTTGGAAAACAGCCAGCCTCAAAGTGGGGAGCTGGAAGAATATAGAGAAAAGAGATATTCAGCCCGGGGCTCTAATTTCCTCCACTGACCACACCAGAGGCTCTTCTCCCACATCTCCCTCCCTGGCATGGATGAGCCTGCAAGAGAGCCCTGCACCTGACACAGGATAGTGGCACTTGAGCCCCTACCACGCGGACTCCGTCATCCTCCCAGGTGGCCCAGTTTGGGCAAATGCCCTGGGGTACCACTGATAGCTTGGGAGGGTCCAGGGTAGGCGAGCTGGATGCGTTGATGCTTTGGAAGTGTCTGTCAAAGCTGTGGTTGGTCACGAGCTTGAAGTCGCCCCAGAGCCTGCTGGGGTTGCTATACCAGCTACCAGAAGTAGGGGAGCCTTGATGAATGACACAACGTAGATCAGTGTGTCCCCAAGGGAGGCCCCCAGACTCTGCTTCAGAGGCGCTGCCCCCTCCCTGCCCCCCCCCCAGAGAGCTGCTGGGTCAGCTCTGGGAGGTGCAGCTGGGACCCGATTTGGGGTCCTGTTTTGTGTGGTGAGCAGAGGGGCTCCTGAGGCAGGGCTGACCCCCACGCCCAGATGCTCATCCTGCCGGTGGTCCGGGGCTGTGCCAACCCCCAATCTGGTTCCCTGAGGCTGGCTGGAGAAGCCTCTCTGACAGCCACGTCCTGAGGTTCCACCAGAGAAAGAAGGCTGTGGGTCCCAGGACAGGCCTATAATGGCCCCTGACCGTGCCTTGGGGTGAGCCTGCTTCCCTGCTCATTGAGTGGCTCAGGATGGGAGTGGCCATCACATGCCCTGCTCAGAGACCCTCTTGAATCACTAATGTAACTGCTAATAATGGGGCAACAAAGACCCAGAATTGACCCTCCTCCCCTTTAGGGTCACAGGCTCCTGTGACCAATGTGGTGTTTCTAGCTGGTAAGCCTTAACATTCTGTACCAGAACCATCCTGGGCCTGGGGCAAGCTGCTTAGGACCCGTGGGTTTGGAGGTATTTGGGACAGTGGTTTATTTGCTGGCAGCGGGAAGACATAAAAAGGCAATCCAAAGGCTGAATGAATGAAAGCGGAGAGGCAGCTGTGCTGAGAAATCCCTCCTGCCTCTCGGGGTTGGAGAGCAGCGCGTCTCGGAGGTGGCCAGGCGCCCCCCGTGCACGGTGCATGGATTGAAGGTTGGATACGCCGGACCCCAGGGGATTCAGATCAGAAGTCCTGTTCTGAGTCCTCGGTGCCAGGAGGTGGTGGCCTGCTTTAACTCTCCGCTCCCCCGGGGCAGCTTCTGTAGGTTGAGGATGCAGGCGGCACGCAGAACGGTTTACCAGCAGAGGGCAGCTGAGGGGTTAACTCCCCAAATCAAGGACTGGGGGAAGAGGAGGGAGACCTGGTTTGGAGCAGTTCCCTCAGAGCGTGTGCTGGAGCCTTCCTCCCATTCGCCTGCAAGCCCGGCCACCACCCTAGGAGCAGCGTGGGGTCAGGGGCACTCCCGCCTGCCCTCTCCCAGAATATGGTGACGTGAGGGTTAATGGGAGCACGCGCTCGCGTCCCCGAACTACCCCAGCACGGGGGCTTTCGGGGAGCCCGAATAGAACACTGAAATGTCCAGTATGGAGAACAGCTTCGATGATGTCTCTTGCCTCTCTCCCCAGAACCTGGGATCCTCATCACCAAGCAAAAAGCACAGCAAGGAAAACACCATCACGGTAAGCGACTTACGCTGGGTGCCCACAGGTTGGGGCGAGCTGGGGCTCTTCTGCCATGCTGGGCGGTTGCCATGGCAATGTGGACCACCGAGTGCAAGCCCAGCCTGGCATCTGGGAAGTTCCAAAGCTTGGATGTTGTGGAAATTCCCCCTGCCTCCCACCCCCACCCCTGCTCCTACCCGCACCCGCTCCCGTGCCTTCTGTTAACTTCACCTTTCACTTTTTTTCCTCCGGGTGACCGAGTGCAGGCGGGGTGGGAATGATGCAGAAGCCATCGTCACAGGGCGGGCGGTGGGGGTGGGGGGTACACATGCCCAGGCGGGCTGGAGGGGGTGGACCGTGCTCGGCACCAGCGATGTGACATGTAAATTACAGCCACAGCGGGTTGCTTTCATGCGGGGTGACTTGTGGAAGGTGTCAAAGTTAAAAACAAGAGAAAGCACCCTAAGAATAGAGTTCCGGACGGGAGCAGGCAGCTCTTGCCAGCCCGCCTCTTGGGCTCTTCCAGAAGCCCACTAAGCCCCCATGGGCAAGCTGAGGAGGGTCCCCCCCAACACACACACACACACACACACACACACACACCACCCAGCCCCGTGTTGGGGAAAGGGGGCAAATGCCTTGCTCCGACTGCAAGAACTAGAGACGTGAGAAGTGTGGTCCTGGATGTGCTGCTTGGTTGTGAGTGCAGGGGAGCCGGGAATGGGGGACCTGCTCCCCCAGGCTCCAGTAGGGGCAATTCTGAGCCATTCTGACCACCCCCACGGACATGAGACCGAGAGTGGGTATGCTTCCCTGGCTTGTGCAGGCTGAAAATCCTGCTCTGGAAGAAGAGAGACGGTTGGGTATGCGGTGACATCAGCAGCAATAATTGTTTCCCCTTTGGTGTGCACTGAGTGTTCCGAGTGGCTCATTGAGCTCTCCACTCGCTGTGTGAGGTGAAGGTGACAGGACCAGCTTCACGTGGTGGCTGTGAACAAGGGCTCTGGAGCCAGAGGGACTGTTAAAGCACCTACTAGCTGCACAGAAGCCCGGGGCGAGTTTCTCTGCCCCGTTGTGCCTCAGTGTCCACATCTGTACAATGGGGAGATGGTGGGTGTCTGTGCCCTGGGGGGGGGGGTGAGGACTAAATGAGTCTGTATGCAGAAAGCACTTAGAACAGAGCCTGGCGCGTAGTTACTGTGCTCAGTGTGCACTCATCTTCTCGACCCTGTTTACAGATGGCAAAACTGAGGCAGGCGGCCATGCCTCGCCTGGCTGGGGTGCATCAGGATTCAAGACCTGTGCTCTCCCCGCCTGTGGAGGTTGCCTGTGGAGGAGCGTGGGGCCTGGGGCAGGGCGTGAGCCGGCCCCAGGGGCAGACCTCCCGGGGGCATCATCCTTATCTCCAGAGTGCCGCAAAATGCCCCAGAGGCAAAGCGGAAGCCCCCTAAAGTTCCCAGAAACGGGGGAGAAAGAGGGAGAAGAAGGGGAGGGCGGTATATTAGAATTGTAGAAGAAAAGTGAAAAGGACAAATGCAAAGTGGAAAGCACTTGGCTGATGGGGATGGTCCTGGGGGCTCCAGGGCGGGGCCCGAGTCACCTGCTGTGCCCTGGCTTTGGGCCAGAGCTTGGCACTTGGTCAGAGTCTCCTCTCCGGTTCATTGTCCCTGCCTCTCGTCTTCCCTCTGCCTTCCCACTGACCTAAATCAGAGCTTCTCAGAGCGAGCCTGCAAAGTGGAGTCGGCAGCCTTAGCCTCTGGGACACGTGTTTAAAATGCAAGTTCCTCGATGGGTTCCTTCCTAGACCGACACTTAGTTGATCTGGGGCCCACTGGGACATTTGCATTGTCACCAACACCCCCAGGGGTTTTAAATAAACACTTAAGCCTCTGGGAATTTTTGCTGGAGAAACCGAGGACAGGAGAGACTGGCCAGAGGGCACGGAGCAGGCAAGGAGCAGAGCCCCGGCCTTGGGCTGGGTCTGCCGGCTGCCCGCCCAGGGGGCCCCGGACACCCTGCACGTGTCCGGGCCGAGATGGGTGCAGGCCGGCATGCAAGCTGCTGTTCTTTCCTGTCCACGGAGCACTCGATCCCTGCCCCCCAGCCCTGTTCCCAGCCCTCCCTCTGGGCTCTGATCCTCCAGAGCTCATAGTTTCCCAGGGAGGAGACCCCGCAGGGCCACTGGACGGGGTTGGGGGGGGGTGGAGGGGTGCCCAGCTCCCGGGGCACAGGCTAGTGGGGACGGGGTGAGCAATCTCCCACGTTGTCGGATCCCACTGAGCAGACGTTTGCAGGCATTCGCTCAGATGCTTGCTGGGCAACAAAGGGCGATGGCATCCAGGTGGGGCTGAGGAGCCAGGATTGAACTTGATTCTGACATTCCAGCTTTCCCTCCCTGCGCTGGCCTGGAGCAAGCTTCGGGCAGGGCCAGCCGTGGGGTGGGTTGAAATCTAGAGGATTCCAGAGGAGATGATGACAAAGCCACACTCCTCTCCTGGAAAGAGGAATCTGGGGGACTCTAGCCTCCGCTTCCCGATGTGGCGCATCGGATGCCCTGGATCCCTGGGGGGGTAGGGAGCTGGTGGGCTGGAGGTGAGCCCTTGGGGTCTTTTCTGCTTCCACAGACCCTGTTGCTCTGACTTCTCCTCCTCCACAGCCTCCCACATCAGCAAATTCAGAGCCAGCTGCCAGATAGGTGGGTGAAGGACCCAGCTCGGCGCTGGGCCAGGACTGGGGGCCACGGGGGATGCGCTCAGGACTCCCCACGTCAGGCCCCTTGGGTGGGTCGCAGGTGTGTTCAGCAGCTGTGATGTTATGGCCAGGGCCTTAAGTGGTGGTTGCAGCCCCCTTAGAACGCCCCAGAGAGTTTTGGCGGGGGGCTGCCCTGGCAGAGCCTCAGGGAAGAGAGGGGCTTACTCTGTGTATCTGAGGGTTGGAGAAAACAGTCGGTGTCAGCGTGAAGATGTTACTGGTCGCGGACGGTGATCTCAGGAGGAGCGAGGGTGGGGGTGGCTCCCGGAACTTCTCCCAAACAGTCACTGAGAGGCATACCCCCTCTCCTGCTCCCTGTTGAGCACCCCTTCCTACCCGAGCCCCTGCCTTGGGTGGGGTGTGGAAGGTAGCGTGACGAGAGTTAACAACAGCCGGATTGCCTGACTTCAGACACGGACTCTCCCATGACACAAGCTGTGTGATCTTGCAGAACTTGCTTAACCTCTCTGTGCCTTACTTTGCTCCTCTGTAGAACGGGGATAATAATGGCAGCCACCTGGTGGGTAAAGCACCTGGGGCAATGGCTGGTATGTTATTAGCTCTTCTCGGTATGTTATTAGCTCTTCCTTAGCATGTCCCCTGTGTTTTCGGGGAGGAGGATGCCTTCAAGGCTCGTGCTTTGCCCAGGAGGCTTTGGGAGGAGGGCAGGCTTTGTCCTGGAGATGGTGTTAACCTGGAAAATGTCCCCCAGGGGGGCACGGGAATCCACACCTGGAGGTTTCCATGGGGAAAGCTTCCCCACTTGCTCATCTTTTCGGTTGGCTACTCTTCATGGTGGGGGGCAGTCCTGCACATGGTGGGATGCTTACCTCTACCCGCCAGGGACTATTAGCAGTGCCTCCCCCATTTTGTAACAACCACACATGTTTCCACATTTTGTAACAACCACAAATGTCTCCATTGGCCTTACCAAATGCCCCCGGGTGGGGGTGGGGTGGTAAGAGAGCAAAATCGCCCCTGGGTCGACAGTCACTGAGTTCACTTCTCGGTGCTGGGGGGTCTCCCTGCACAGTCTCTCATGTTCCTCTGCTTATCCTCTCTGCTGCGCGGCTCGGAGCCCCCATCACGACTCCCAGTCCCTGGGGAGCCTCCCTGGTGGCCGAGGTCCGTGTTTTTCCTCCAGAGAGCTCACCCCACCAGCAGCCCAGTCAGGTCACTGTCCTGCTAGACATTTCTGGGCCTCCCACGCCTGCAAGGCCCCCCTCCGGCGTCAGTTTAACTGCGTTCCCCTGCTGTGGGTGCATCCTCAGACCCCGGGCCCTTTTCCTCCCTGCAACCCTCTGTACCTCCCACCTCCTGTCTGCCTAACCCTCACTCTCTTATTACCCTAAAACTCGCTCAGGTTCCTTTCCCCAAGCCCCAGGCCTTCCAGCAGTCCCAGCGCCCATGCTTACCCCAGTGGTAGATTTATCCCAAAGTCGTGCAATCACTTCTGTACTTGTTTGCCTTCCTCGAGGGGCTACAAAACTGTCGAGGACAGAGACCATTCCGTCCTCCTCTGGCCTTTGGTCATTGCACCAGGAAACTCTTTTGGAGCACTCCTCGGGGGGCTGTGCTTGCCAGGGAATAGGGAAACAGCAGGGAAAGGGTCTCCTTCCCCTCCTGGAGCAGACGGTCTGGCCAATTAAACGGCATGAGAAGTGTAATTACAAATGTATGTGTGCAAAGTGCTGGAAAGATCTAGCATCGCGAGGGGCACGCGAGAAACGTTTGCCTGCGTTCGGTGGACGAGCAAGTGTTCCTCTGAATAGCAGTGCGGTTGAGGTTTGAGCTCTGCTGTCAGCCCAGCCCGGATTCAGAGTCTAAGCTTTTGTGATCTTTCGTTTCCTCCTGTAAAATGAGGCCCATGGTACCCAGCTCGTGGGGCTGCTGGGATGATGACGTGGGAATGTGTGCAAGGCTTCTGGTGGGGAGCCCGAGGGAAGGGCTCCTCAGGGATTCCCAGTGGTTACAACTGCCTCCCCACCAGGGGGCTGGCGGGCGTGTAGTTCTCGGGCTGCCCACAGGGGGTGCAGAGCTCGGAGGAGCACTGGGGGAATCCCTGTGGGCCCGCTAGGAGCAGACATCCCCAAATCAGAGTTGGTAGAGGCAGAGGGCAGGCACCCTGGGGCCCCTGGCCAGTCCATCCAAGGACCCGTGTCCCCTACAAAGTGGTAGATGCAATGACAGGGATGAGTCCTTATCCTCCCCATCCCCCTCACCTCTACCCCCTGGTCTTTCCTACCCCTCCCTACTTCCCTCTGGAGTGGGCATCTCGGCCCTTCCTTCCACCAGGTGTGTGTATCCCGGAGGAGGGGGCTCCTGTCCTTGGCTGGGACTTCTCCCATGCTGTCCTTCCGGGACTGCAAGCGAGGCCCAGACCCCTGGCAGCCGGGGCGGGATGCTACATACACTCAGCCGCCCGTGAGCCCCTGGACCCCGAGGTCAAGGCTGGGGGCCCCTGGGCCTGACTCAACTTTGCCTTACACGGTGCTGTCGTTGATGTTGTCCTCACTATTATTCCCATTAACTTTGAATTACGTGCCAACATTTAAACATGGAGACGCTTCACACACTCTTCCCGATTTTCAGCCTCTCTTGGGTCGTGTCACCTGATGGACGACCCACTGGACTCCTGCTGGCTTGCCAACAGCTAGCAGGAGCCAAGAGGAATCTGCTCGTTGCACAGATCTCCGCAGACCCCACCCCTTGCCAAAGCGGAGGCCGGTCGCCCCCACCCCAAACCACAGTTTCCGTGCAGGCGGGATCTCACCTCTTTGCACAGCTGCCTCACATTAGAGTTTGAGGCCTCTGTCCAGAACCCCAGGGTTTTCTGCACAGTTCCTGCCTCGAACATCAGGCGGCTCCACGGTGAGGCTTACAAAGAACTCCAGTGAACAGGCTCCCCAGGAGCGGATCCTGGGCTTGAAGCGCCACCAGCAAGAGCAGTGGTAAAACCACTTCCACCTGGCGGGGAAAGCTGGGACACCGCGGACATGCTTGGGCAGGAAAGTCTGAGACAGGCCCCAGGAATGTCTGCACTGCCCTCTCCTGGGCGAGGGCCAGCCCCAAGCACACACCCTGCGTGATCGCTTTCAACTCTCTTTGTAGAATACATTCGGTGATTAAAACGCACACGGTAACCTCTCAGCCGAGTAGTTCCTTTCTCTGGAAGGAAGTGAGGTTATCAGCTTCCAGAAGTATTCTATAGATAAATAACCAAATGTGTACATATTTTCTCCTCTTCTCTTCCTCTCTTTCTACACAAATGGAAGCATACTATAAATACTATTCTACATCTTGTTTTTTTTCTTCCCCACTTAATAATAGGACCTGGTGCACCTTCCATATTAACACATAAGAACTTTCTCCCGGTGTCTTCTGCTGCCCATGCAAATGCCAGAGATGCCCCCCCACCCCCCGCCCCCGGCCTGTGCTCTGTTTAACCACTCCCCTGCTCATGGACAGTGGGGTTGTGTTTTTGCTGCTACAGATGGGTCTGAAAGACTGTGCGTGCATCATTGCACGCACACGCAGATACATCCGTAGGGCGTGCTTTTTGAATTGCAGTCCCTGGTTTGGGGGCTCAGGTCATGTGCGGTTTTGATGGATCCTGTTACACTGCCCTTCAGAGCGTTGGGACCGGTTCCAGCCCCTCGGGGGTAGGCGTGAGTACTGTTGCCCCTCATTTGAAATGCGGGCCCCTGGAGCATCCCAGGACTTCAGTGCGCATCCTGTCAAGCTGGCGCTAACGGGAGACCTCGGTGATGCTGTGTTCCAGGGGCAGAGCCCTCCCAGCTGCTCCCAACCCCCCAGACAAGGTGTTTCCTTTCTTGTTCTGTGCCCTGCAGATAAACTGCGTGACGTTCCCACACCCAGACACGATGCCAGAGCAGCAGCTATTGAAACCGACCGAGTGGAGCTATTGTGACTATTTCTGGGTAAGTGTGCCTCAGTTTCCCTCACCGTGTGACCATCCCCCACCAGGCCCTTCCCCCTGAGGATCAGGAGTGGACACCCAGAAGGGGCATGAAGGGTCTGGAGCTCAAAAAAGAGGGTCCTCTCCAGTTGAAAGCTGGTGGTAGATTTAGGGTCCAAGGCAGGAATTTAAGACCCTCTTTGGAATCCAGATCATTCCCTAAATCTCAGAGAATCAACAGGATTTTCATTCAGGGCAACACGGAAACCCTGGACAGGATGCAGATAAGCACAAGGATCACTTCTTGGCTGCTCGGTAAGGGCAAGAGCCTAAAGCCAACTTCAGTGGAGGTGCCTGGGCAGGCTCAGTCGGTTAAGCGTCCAATTCTGATCTCCACTCAGGTCTCGATCTCAGGCTCGTGAGTTCAAGCCTCGCATTGGATTCCAGGCTGGGGGTGGAGCCTACTTAAAAAAAAAACAAAAACGGATAAGATGGTACATTTTATCTTATGTGTATTTTCCCACAATTAAATAAGTATCTTTTGACAAATGCACAGCCCACCTGCTCACTCTAGGAATAGCCCTTGGCGTGGGCATTTAAAGTCAGCAATGACTTTCAAAGTGAGATCACCTCATTCTGGATTCACATAGTGCTGATGGTTGCTCAACCTTGTGAACATATTAAAAAACCACTGACTTGTACACTTTAGGAGAAAAACAACAACAACTTTTGCAGGGACCCCGAGGAACAATAAATAAACAGAATAAAAGCTGTTTGTTTCCCCACCATGCAGAATGGATTGCTACCCGTTTTTAGATTTGCTACCCAAGCACCAGACAGAAGTGCTGTGTTCTGTTGACAAGTCACTTGCGTTCTCGAAGATACCCGGCGATTCCTGTTGGCCCTGCTGGTGTTTCTTCCTGGTCTCGGGGGGATTTGTGCAGGGAGCAAACATCGTGAGGAAGGTTCTCTCGGGCGGCAGGGGTCAGAGTGTATGAGACCCTGTAGGCCCTGTGAGCACACTGGGGTTCCCTCTGTTTGCAGTAGGAAGCTGTTGGAATAGGATGTGATGTGGTTCAGAAGCATCGTGCGGGGAGGGCTGTGAGTGGGCGGGGGTGGACATCAGCAGCAGGTGCAGGAGTTAAAGAAGGATGGTGGCAGGACGCTCCACAGAGATGAGGAGAAGTGGCTGAGATTACAGACGTCATTCCTAAAGAGGGGTGCAGGAAGCAGAGCATTCAGGGGAGACTAGCTGGCGCCCTGGGAATGCACACCCCAGGAGCTGGAGGTCAGGGTACATGGGGTTTCACGAGGGGGCATTGGGGAGCCTTGGGGCCCCGCCACTGGTTGGCATCCAAGAGAGCGATGTTTGTGCGCTCTCATCCTCATTCAGGCTCTGCCGGGATCTGCTACTTACTCTGGGTTTTATTTTCCCGACTACCACTTTTTCCTCTAACAAATCTCCCTGCTGACACAGTCATTCAAGCCCACCGTTTCTGGCTGGTTTTCCTGAGTGTGGACACATCACTCGGCACGCCCATCCATTGTGGGAGGCAGATTGGGGCTCTGTATTTTGGGGGATTTTTCTTTTGCTTTAACCACGGTGTAGCATTTACATGATGAGGTGCATAGATCTTAAAAATACTTGGAGAAGCTTTTAATTGGCCAGAGCAGCCGTGCCATGACTTTGTGCGTCCCGGGGGGGTAGTGATCTCCCTTTCACAAGAGGTATTAGCAGTGTGGCCCAGCGGGCTTTTTGTCAGGACAGCCGAGGAAAGGGGATCCCATGTTGGGGTGGGGGGAGTTGGCGGGGGATGTCCATAAACTTTTCAAATGCTTGATGATAGGAAGTGGGGTTCTTTGTAGACATCACCCGCCCCTTTCTGAAATTTCCAAAATTCCCTTTTCCTAAACATCTGCTCTGGAAGGGTTCTTAGAGATGCAACTCAGTCCTATTGCAAAGGGGGGAGCTGGGGGGACACAGCCTAGGATTGGAAAGGCCTGACTGTGTCACCCGGGGCTGGACCCTGGGACAGGGTCCTCACCGACGCACCTGTCTGAAATCAAAAGATGCATTTTTAACCCCTTCCGTTAAGTACCAAAGCATCTGACTCTGGATTCTTGGTGGGGAAGGGCTGTAATGGGGGAGAACGTGGCTTTAGGTGGGGTACCAGCCTGGGCCTGACAAGTCTCTGAGAGCCATGTGGGCAGATGCCAGGACGAATGTCCTGCAGGGAAGGCTGAGCCTAGGGGCTGCCAGGCAGGAAAGAGGTATTCAGGTGTCCTTGAGGAAATGCAGGCAAAACAAAAGAGAACATTTAACTCTGAAATTTTGAGAGTATTTGCTTGCAAATGGATCCGGTACTGAGCTCCCATTTCATTGACTTGGCCATCTTCCCCAAGTCCTGATTTAGTTAAAAGTTGACTAGTAGTAGATACCGCTTACTGAGCATTTAAGGTCTGGCCAGCACTGTGCTAAGCCGTTTCCAGAGGCCGCTTATCCTGAAATGACCACAGGAAGTGGATGCCAGTATTCCCCAGCTTCACAGATGAAGCAGCTCAGGCTTGGACCAAGTGGAGAGCTTGCCCAAGACTTCCCAGCTGGGATGTCAACCCTGGCACCTTGCCCTTTTTCCTTTTCTTTCCCAGATTGGGAGAATTGAGGGCCATGGACGTTGGGGGGCGGGAGGGGGGGGCGTCAGCGGCTGCAGGGCTCAAGCGTCAGCGCACATGTGAAGGTGGGGGGCAGCCGGAGAGACACGAGGTGGGACAGTGGCCACAGCCTTGCTCTTGGGCTGAGGTCCGCTCACCAGGGGCACCCGGGTCCCTTCGGGGACCACCTTCCCCACGCTCCATTCCCTGCGGCTCTGGGCACCCCTGTCTCCTAATCTCTCGTGCTTCTGTGTCCCTTCTAGGCTGATAAGAAGGACCCCCAAGGCAATGGCACGGTGGCTGGGTTTGAGCTCCTGCTTCAGAAGCAACTGAAGGGCAAGCAGATGCAGAAGGAAATGTCAGAATTCATCCGGGAGAGGTGAGGCCCGGGCCCCTCCCAGCTCCTGCGGCTGCGGACAACCCCCCCTTGGCCCCTGAGCCTGAGGTCGGGGAGCGGCCGGGATGAGCACTGGGCCTGGTTAGCACCACGGGGAATGTGAGGCTGGGGGGCTCTGGCTTGTCTTGAGAAGGCCGAAAGTCTGGCAAGAAAGGCTCACAGAACAATGGACCGGAGCCAAGTGGCAGCCACCCCGTAGAGGTAGCATGAGGTCTGGTTTGCCACAGTCTCCACCACTCCCTGCTGTCTTCCCACATAGACTGCTTAGCTCCTTGACTTACCTGCGTGGCGGCCCTCATTGGAAGCCCTGTCCCCGTCATAACAAAAGAGGACAATGTCGCCTTGTAATTCATCTTTGAACCCAAACCGTGTCCCGGCCCTGGTCCCCCCATCCCTGTGTTCAGGGAGCTCGGTGAGATGGAAGAGTCAGGTGAGGTCACTGTGACAGGTGCAGGGGTTATGATAGTGGTTTTGCTGAGGGATGGTTTGTCTGAACGAAAACGAGGAAACCGTACATTCAGCCTGATGGAAACAGGAAAAAGTAGAAGGAGAAGTTCCTTCTCTACCTTCCTGCCTGTCAGTCCCTCCAAGTTCTGAGACCCTCTAAAGCACACACCTACCTGCACACATGCGCACACACACACATACATACAACTTCCACCTGGAGTTTCCAGGGCACGCTGGAAATATTTACAGTAAATGCCAACATATTTAAAAAAATTTTTTTAAGGATAACCATAATGTAGTAATAATTTTTTGGCATTTTAAAGCACCTCCTCTTTTCCTCCGGAGGCCTCTTTTCTATTTGTATAATCAGATCTCTATTTTACGAGCCTTTACGCTGGTAGGGAATGGAGAGGATGCGTAGCTCAGGTGTGCGCTAATAGCCGTATAAAGCAGGTGGATAGGAAAAATGGCCATAGAGTCAGAGTTTGAACACAAGTACGGTGTTGTCCCTTCATAAAAATGTCGTGTTAGCAGATAAACGGGATCTGCCACCTGAGAGCACACTGGCCTTCTGTGGGCAATGCAGACTTTTCTCGGCAGGTCTTTCCGAGCCGGGAGAGGCGAGAGCGGAGGTGGAGCGTGCTGGGGCTGGGGTGTTCGCCTGGGCCCCTGTGTAGGGCAGCTGGGCAGGGCTCGGAGGGGATGCCGGTGCTCTCTCCAGAGACAGGCCGGCCATGTGCCTGGCGTGTGCATCGAGGAGCTTTGGAGGTGTGAAGCTAGGAGCGCTTGGACCTGCTTTCGAGAGAGACGTGTTGGCCGTGGGCTGGGGGCTGCACACCGGCCGCCCACGTCACCCTGGGGAGGGCAGAGCAATGGCAAGGGGGTGACAGAGGGACCCGGCCAGAGGTGGCGGTGAGGGCAGACCCGTGAGAGAGGGAACGTGGCCGTGGGTCTCTCAGGGCAAAGCAGAAGATAAATCTTACTCAGAATGATGCCAGGGGGCTCCGTCGGGCCCCCCCCCCGTTCCATATCACTGCACCCGTGGATCATCAGCTTCCCAGCGGCCGGGAACAGATGCTGCAGGTCCCGGAGTGCCTCGGGGGCCTTCCTGTTTGCCGAGTGATGGGCCCGGGGCTTCGAAGTGGTGGCCTTGGGTGTCCCAGCACGCCCCAGAGGACCAGTCAGGCGGTGAGCGTTGCCTTTGACAACACTGGAACAAGATGTGCCAGATAATACAGAACACTCCTCCAGAGGGTTGCCTGGAAAGTGTGTCAAGGGCCCGCCTGCTGGAAGCAAAATCCAAGGCCACTTCCCTCTCTAGGGAAATGGAATCAGCCCCAGCTCTGGGCACTGCCTGGTTTCCATGGAAATACTTGTCCCTGCTGGCTTGACAGTTGGAGGCATGGGGAGAGGGGAGGGAGGCTGGGAGCCTGCAGGTGTTTTTCCTGCTTCCCAGGGGCTGTCACCACGTCGGAGGGTCTAGGCCCTGAGTGCTGGGGCCGGAAGGGAGGCAGCCCCGGGTGTGCCGGTGGTCCATCATGAGTTACGTCTTGATCTAAAGGCCTCCCGTGTGTCCAGCCCTGGGCTAGGAGCCGTGTGAATGAGAGCACTTCTTCCCGGCCCTGGAGACCGGTGGAAATACCCCTTTACAGGTGAACAGACAGAGATTCACATAAGTCCGTCCAGCCAACGAAGGTTTTTTAAGCACCTGCTGTGTGTTGGGTGTATAGGCAAGGGCCTTGACCTCTCAGAGCGTGTGGTCTAGTGGGTTCCTTTTCCGCGGTCAGTAAGCACTAGGACTGCAGGTCAGACCCACGGCCTGGCGCTGGAGAGCTGACGTGTGGGGTTTTCTCCCTTTGCAGGATAAAGATCGAAGAGGAATACGCGAAAAACCTAGCTAAGCTCTCTCAGAACTCCTTGGCTGCTCAGGAGGAAGGGTGAGTGTGGAGGACGGTGACGGAAATGGGGAGAAACCACAGACAGGAAAGGGGGGGGTTCCTCCTCACCGATCCCTGATCGCTGCCATGGTCCACTGAAATGGGGAAGTTCTGCATAGGCCTGGCTCCAAGTGGGCAATTCCACATTATTTTCTGTCTAGTGACCAAGGGCCTACCATCCCCTCTGCCCTGTGCCCTGGTAGCTAGACACTGGCCCCCAGACACTCACCCAGTGCCCCTCTCTCTGGGAGCAGTCTGGTGAGGCACTGGGTGGGAGAGGATTCTGGACCCAGGCCCTTGTTTAGAATCCTCTCCCATGGGCCCGAAGCCCAGGCTCCCCTCCCTGTCCAGCTGCAGAGGCCCAGACCACCTTGGGTGGAGCCTGGGCTGGGGGAGGCTCAGCACCACCCTCTCAACCACAGAGGGGTCCCTAGTGGTGGAAGACTTAAGGCTTCTCTGCTCATCTCTTGGCAAAGACTTGTAGCCTGCTGTGGGAATGGAAAATGGAAAATAATTTGGCAGTGCCTCGGAATGCTAACCAGGATTACCGAACGACCCAGCAATTCCGCTCATAGGTTTAGACCCAGAAGAATTGAAAACAGATACTCAGACAAATAAATGTGCCCACATGTTCATAACAGCACGATCCATGATATCCAAAACATGCAAACAACCCAAATGTCCATCAAGGGACGGATGGATGAACAAATTGCATCCATCTGCACTGGATATATGGATATGTGATGGAATATTATTTCGCCATAAGAAGGAATCCGGTCCTGATCCGGGCTACCATGTGGATGAACCTCAGAAATATTATCCTAAGTGAAAAAAGTGGGATGAAAAGATTGCACTTGATAGGATTCCATTTATATGAAATGTGCAGATAGGCAAACCCACGGAGGCAGAATGAGGTGGGCGGTTGGCCAGGGGAGCGGGCAATGGAGGGTAACAGCTTCATGGGTTTGGGGTTTCCTTTTTGGAGTGCGTATTCATCTGCTTGGGTTGCTGTAACAGAATCCCATAGACTGGGCGGCTTCAACAACACGAATACAATTTATCCTGGTTCTGGAGGCTGGGAGGTCCAAGATCACAGTGCCGGCGGGGTTGGGGTCTGGCAAGAGCGCTCCTCTTGATCTGTAGGTGGCCGCCTTCTCCCTACGGTCTTCCCTCGGTGTGGAGAGAGAGCAGACTCTCTGGAGTCTCTTCTTATAAGGACATGAATCCTACTGGATCAGGGCCTCACCCCGTTTGACTACATTTGACCTTAATTATTTCCTTAGAGGCCCCATCTCCAAATAACAGCCACACTGGGGTGGGAGGCTTAGGGCTTCAACATGTAACTTTGGGGGGGACACAACCATATGAATTTGGGGTGGGGGGCTTAGGGCTTCCACATGCGAATTTGGGAAGGACACATCATATGAATTTGGGGTGGGGGCTTAGGGCTTCAACATGAATTTGGGGGGCCCCACTGGGGTGCGGGGCTTAGGGCTTCCAGATATGAATTTGGGGGGGTCCATAACGGGAATACAAATGTTTTGGACCAGGACAGAGGTGGTGGTTGCACAATATGGTGAATGTACTAAACGCCGTGGTATCGTCCTCTTTAAAACAGTTAATTTTACATAACCTGAATTTTGCCTCCCATCATGAAGACAACCAGACTCGGGAGGGGAGAGTTGAAAGGTCCCCCGAGGTCTTTTCCCCAGTGCTTCCCTCCCTCCGGGGCAGGCCGTGTTGGAACCCCTCCTGCAAGGGGAAATGAGCCCCGAGGACGGTGGACGTCCTGTCGTGGGTGCTTGTGGTCGTCGGACGGCGGCGATGTTAAGTCCAAATCCCCCCGCGCGGCTTGAAGCCTTCAGGGGACGGGCCATGCCAGCGCAGGGTGGCTTTGATTCAGGCCTCTCTGCGTGGGCTCGCCGTGCAGCCAAGAGGCCCTCTGTGGTTTGCCACTGACCCGGTGGCCCCTTTCTGCCCCGCACACTAGGCCCCAAGACAGGGGTAGGAAGTGGGGGACACGGCTGGGGGAGGTCACCCCTCCGCCCCGGCATGGAGGCTTTCCTGGATATCCCCCTGCCCTGCAAACGCAGTGCTGCTCTCGGGTCTTCCGGCTTCCACCTCCTCGGCCTGGGCTCCTGCCAGGGACACTGCATCCTGCCAAGAGGCTCAGCATATGCTCCCAGCTGCACGAGCCAGGCCTGCGCCACATGCCATATACACACATGCACTTACAAAACCCGGGCAGCCCAGCACACGGTCGCCTCGCGTGCATGGACGCTGTGCCCCTGCGACACGGTCGTGAACGCGCACCCCGTCGCGGTTGCATGCGCACACTCCTCCCAGCAGGCTCCCTTGGGGTGTGTGAACACGTGGGGTGCCCCCCCCGACATGCAGCAGTGCTGTTCTGCATTTGCACACAGCTTTGGACCTTAGCGGGGTGCACCTTGCAGTTTTCAAGCGCAGTGCCAGAGCCTGGAACCTTGGGGCAGCCCGGGAAGATGCTGGTGGTGGGGGGCGGGGCATCGGGCGCTGCGGCCAAATTCCATTCCGGAGGGTGTGTGCACTGCTTATTTATTCCATCTTCCGTTTCTCTCGCCTGTGTGGAAAGGAAATGGGATTTGGGCCCTTTTGGGCCCTTTTTTCGTTGGTAACGGTGACGTGGTGTGCGTTTCGATTTGGCATGCCTCAGACTGCGTATTGCGACGGAAATGTATCTCAGGTTTTATTTCTTTCATTAACCTCTCGCCAGATGAAAAAAATCTGTCTTCAAGTGAGAGAATTTCTTTTTTTTTTTTTTAAAGATTTTATTTATTTATTTGAGAGCGAGAGAACGAGAGAGAGAGCACATGAGAGGGGGGAGGGTCAGAGGGAGAAGCAGACTCCCCGCCGAGCAGGGAGCCCGATGCGGGACTCGATCCCGGGACTCCAGGATCATGACCTGAGCCGAAGGCAGTCGCTTAACCGACTGAGCCACCCAGGCGCCCCAAGTGAGAGAATTTCTAAATTGCTTTTTTTCCCCTAAGTTGCTTTTTTTTCTAAATTGCTTTTTTTTTTTTCCTTAAATTCCAGGGGGCCTGGAGTTCTGGGGTTGGGGGAGCGGGGGCGGACCGGGGAGTGTGCTCGCTCAGAAGCACCCATCGGAGTGTTTGGAACGGGGTCTGCCCACCTGTGAATGCCCAGCCTGGGGGCGGGGCCTTGGACCTTGTCCTGAGCGTGACCCTGGGCTCCCTCCTTCTCCACAGCGGCACCCAGGTGACATTCTCAGGCCACTAAAGCTGCCCGGGGCCGGTTACTGACCGTGCGCCCTGCTGACCGTAGCCTCACGGACTCAGCACCACCCCGGGCCTTTTTGGCTTCCAAGCTCTGGATTGTAGGCTCGTGTGTAGCTTGGCTGCAGGGACAGACCTTCTCTGTCGGCCTTTTTTCGAGTTCCCCACTCCTCCCAGGCCTGCTTTTGCGTGGCGCCCGCTCTCACTGTAGATCTGTGATCCATCTTGAGATAATCCACGTGTATGGCGTCAGGTTAGGGTCGAGGGTTCTTTCTTTTCCCCTGTGGGTATACTGACCATTCGTTGAGAAGACCATCCTCCGTCCCCCACGGAGGTGCTTGGCAGCGGGCAGGGCTATGTGGCACCTTCTGTTTGCGAAGGGCTTCTCCCTGAAAAGGTGGCTGGCCTTCTTCCTTGAAAGACCAGCAAGCCCTTGCACTGCCCATCTATGAACAGGGATGGATGCCCGGAAGCATGGGGACAATAACAGGCAGGTGTCCGGGCCCGCCCTGCAGCTGCACCCCACCTTCCTCTCGCATCTCCCCCGGTTCTCTGAGTTTCCGGATGTTTCCCCAGCCTCTGCTACCACCGGCCCCCTCAGCTCGGTTTGGGATGGCTCACGTGGAGACCCGCCGTCCCCCCGGGGAGGGGCCGAGATCTCCGATCTGGGTCTGACGTTCTCCCTCGTGTTGCAGCTCCCTGGGAGAAGCGTGGGCCCAGGTGAAGAAGAGCCTCGCGGATGAGGCAGAAGTCCATCTCAAGTTCTCCGCCAAGGTAAGCCGGCCCCGCGGCCTCTCTGGGTTGGCTCTGCGCAGCCGTGTGCTGCTGAGTGGCTGGCGGTGGTCTCTCCGGTGTGTCCCGTCGGCCTCTTTCCGTGGTCCGTGGTGTAGATTTCCAGTGCGGGAAAGAGAGCCTCAGGAGGTGTAAATGTCCATCAGCCACTCGGAGAATCATAAAAGGTTCATAAGTGCTAGTAGTTATAAGTTTTTATTACCTTTGTTTTTAATACAATCTTACTAAGTGTAGATCATTGCATTTTTAACACTGGCCATCTTTAACAACCACCTCACAAAATTCCTACAAATTTAGCATTCGGCTCTTCCGAGCCGCCCCGGCACACGTCTATGAGGTGAGAGTGGGTAGTACCTCTCAGTCCCTTAGGGGACCCCCACTCTCCTTCGCTGGAGGACCTTGCGGGCATGTTTTATTTCTTCATGCTCTCGGGAGAGGCTAGACTGTGCCACAGGGAGGATCTGTTGGTTTGGTTTGGTTTGTGACCTTGAGGACAGTGCGGTTTCTGTCCTGTTCACTCTGCCCTTAGTACTCAGGGCAGTGTCTGGGGCACAGTAGATGCTCAATAAATGTTTTCCAAAGTAATAAATGAACAGGGACAACTGACTAGCTCCTTCCGACACCCCCATCTTTTTAAGCCTACTTTTTCTCAGGATTTCTCCGTGTTTCCAAATGACCCTCTCTTCCCCACTCCCCAGCTCGTATCTCCAAATTCCATCTCAGGCTCTCACCTACTCTTCAGGGGGAGAAAATAAACCCAGTGTCTAAATGAAATAATTCATACTAAAGTGTGCATGACTGATAGGGCTACCTTTTAAAGGAAGAGAGACCCCTTGAGAGTAGCACCATTCTCGGGGACCTTTGACTCCTGGGGTCCACACTCTCCCCACTGTCCCCAGTCAGACACAGCAGTCCGACAGGGCACTTGGGCAAAGCACTTAAACTCTGAGTCCCCGTTTTGAAATTGGGAGGGCACCCTGCCTCCTTAACTACCGTAGGAAGGTAGCATCTCCCAAAGGCGGCTGCTCTTCCCTGACTCCCACACTCCGAGCTCACGGTTCCATCTGTTCTCCAGAGCTTTCCTCATTGGAATCGCCATTCTGGGCTTTGGGGTCCCCATGGGATGTGTGCTGTTGGAGAACAGGAATCCAGCTTTGTACACGTCTCACCACCCCACCCTGCGATGGTCCCCCCCTGCACACAGAGGGCAGAATGAAGGGCCCAAATGATTGGGACCCACGAAGCGGCTCTATAAAGATCTGGGGTGGGAGGAAGAAACAGTGTTGTTAGAAGCTCCCCGCTTCTGAAGGATGTTAGTGCCCCAAGATTGGGTTGACTGATGACTCAGCCATGAGTGAAACTTTCAGGGCTCACAGCGGGACCCTAACCCAGCCACTGAGCACTTTGCGGGAAACTTGCCGGTCGGGCGTGGGGAGGGGGCTCCACGAGGCGTTTTTTTCCTGCCTTGTGCAAAGCAGTGAGTTATTTTCAAGCCACCGATCAGACAGTGTTCCCTTCAGGCCTCCCTTCTCGCGTCCTGACCCCGAGGGCTCTGCCCTCTGTGGAGGCAGAAGCCTCCACTGATGGGGGAGAGGGACAGGGGAGGCTGCCCGTGTGCAGGAGAGCTGAGTCTTCAACCTCTGAAAGGTCACCTGCTGGGTCCCCACGAACCCTGGTGGCACCTGCTGCTCATCAGCAGGACCCTCCGGTTTGATTGTTTCCAGGGTGCTCAGCAGGTGCAGCTCAGGTCCCACCAGTGAAGGGCTCCATCCCACAGGGTGTCTGTTGCAAGTAGTGGGTTCTGAGGTTACCCACACTTCTGTCTGATGTAGCTGCAAATAAGGAGCTCCCACGACACCCTCCTTCCTTTTTTTTTTTTTTTAAAGATTTTATTTATTTATTTGACAGAGAGAGAGATAGTGAGAGCAGGAACACAAGCAGGGGGAGTGGGAGAGGGAGAAGCAGGCTTCCCGCGGAGCAGGGAGCCCTATGTGGGGCTCGATCCCAGGACCCTGGGATCATGACCTGAGCCGAAGGCAGACACTTAATGACTGAGCCACCCAGGCGCCCCCACGACACCCTCCTTCCATTTGATAATTTGCTGAATGGCTCACAGAACTTAGGAAGACCTGTACTTAGATTTACCAGTTTATTCTACATTAAAGGACATCATTAAGGATACAGATGAACAGCCGGATGAAGGGGTACATAAGGCGAGGTCCAGAAGAGTCCTGAGCGCAAGAGCTGCTGTCCCCGTGGAGTTGGGGTGCTCACCAACCCAAAAGCTCTCCAAACCCGATAATTTATAGATTTTTGTAGATTTTCATCATGTAGGCATGATTACTTATTAACTCAATCTCCAGGTCCCCTTCCCTCCCCAGGGGGTGGAGGAGAGGCGGAAAGTTTCAAGCTTCTAATCATAACTTGGACTTTCTGGTGACCAGCCCCCATCCTGAAATTCTCCGGGAGACCGCCAAGGTCACCTCATTAGAACAAAAGATGCTCCTGTCATCCAGGATATGCCAAGGGATTTAGGAGTTCTGTGTCAGGGACCAGGGTCAGAGACCAAATATTGGCACAAAAGATGCTCCTAGCCCCCCTACCACTTGGGAGATTACAACGTTTTCTGGAGTTCTGGCTGGGAGCCGAGGACAAAGGCCAAAATACGTATTTGTTGTATCAGGGTCTCCCAGCGTGTAAGCGTTATAGAAGGTTCTGTGCAGGGAATAACTCCTTTGCCTTGGTTTTATCAACCATCTTGGCAGTCAGCATCTGCATTTCACAAATGAGCCTCACAGAGAGGCTCCATCGCAGCTCATGGTCATGCAGCCTCAGGCTTTTGCTCCGGAGGAAGCAAAGGGCAAGACTCAGTCAATTGGCGACTTGCCCCCCAGACTTCTCTCTGGGCAGACCAGTGGCCTTTAAAGCACAGAGGACTTCACCATGCGGCTGATGGGGGGGGACTTGTGACAAATGTTCGATGAGAGCTTCTGATGGCCCCAGCCTGTCCATCCGTGTTGGCGGCCTTAGGGAACGAGAGTAGCAGCCCCGTGGGAGGACAGTGTCCTCGAGGGCGAAGGGGCGCCGAGGATTTATTCATCTGCTGTGGATCACATGGCTCCATATGCCTGAAACCCATTTTAGCATCTGCTTCCAGAGGGCTCCTTGAAATTCCACTCTGAATGTTCGGTGTCGGGGGTGAGAGCTCCTTAAGAAATGCAATTTCGTCGGGGCAGTCTTTCAGGCTTTGCTCGTCTCCTGGTTCCAGCCACTGTTCGTGGCGACAGGCTGTTAAAGAAATAAGATTGCTGTACGCAAAGGAAGTGAGACCTGGCTTCAGCTGGGGAAGGGAAAATAGAAAATTTCTTTCTGATGGAAGAGAAGTCTCATCATGCAGGAGAGGCCATGCATGCAGACGGAAGATCTTAGGGAGACAGTGGGAGTCAAGAGACGTGAGTTTTGTACTGGTACTCTTTCCCTAACAAGCTTGGTGACCTGGGGCAAGTCTTAGCATCTCTCGGCTTCCTTTTTTTTTTTTTTTCATGTGTGAAGTGAAGAGTTTGGACCAGATCAGTGGCTTGAAGCTTCTTTGGCTGGGACCCCCGGTTTATTTTCCGTGGGCAGCCAGAACACGCAGGTGCCCGCATCCACATAGCCACATACAGATACATACATGCATTGCCAAGACAAATGTTTCCCGAAGCCGCCCTTGTCCTTCTACTTAAAATGCACTCTGGTGCTCTCTATTTCTCATCCAAAAGGTGGTCCTGACCCTACACTGACGCTAAGCTGATTTCACTACTCTCGGACCCGCTCAGGAGGTCACGAGGACAAGCGTCCGGGAAGCCTTCTGTCCCTGGGCAAAGATGCTCAGCCATTAAGAACAAGTAGAAAAAGACACCCAGCCAGTGTTCTTAAAGAAACAATTAGTCTTGGGGCGCCTGGGTGGCTCAGTCTTTAAGCATCTGCCTTTGGCTCAGGTCGTGATCCCAGGGTCCTGGTGGCTCAGTCTTTGTCTGCCTTTGGCTCAGGTCATGATCTCAGCGTCCTGGGAT
>NC_138383.1:47682997-47711307 GCF_054177405.1 Leptonychotes weddellii
GGTGGGTGTTCAGCGATGTTGTCACTGTAACTATGTGTATGTGAGGCTCAGTCCGCGGGGAGAGAGAACGTAGATGTGAGTTTCTGGGTCCAAGCGTTGTGTTGGTTTGGATAGCTGGTTCCAAACTGCTCTCCAGAGAGGCGTGCCCACCAGGGGCACATAAGGATGCCCGTTCCCTAAACTCTGGTCAGCACTGCGTGAGATCAGACTTTGACATCCTAGCTGTCTGGTGAGAAACGCTATTTTGTTGGCAATTTACGTTTCTTTTTTGAGTGAATTTGAGCTTTTTAAAAATAGACTTCTGTATGTCATCTGTGACTTCTTCCTGTGAACTGATGAACTCCTGTCCTCTCCCCTGGTTTCTCTTATTCTGATGGATTGATGAGCAAGGATTAATTATATGTCAGGAAAATTAACCTTCTATGGTTTGAATTGCAAATATTTTTCCTAGGTTGCCGTTTATCACTTAACTTTTTTTTCTTTATATTTCTTTCTTTTCTCTCTCTCTGGCCTGTTTTCTTCTTGAGTTTTTTTGTAGAATCCTCTTTTCTCCTTACAAGTTCTGGGTTTTGTGACTGACTTAGAAAGACTTTTCCTTTCTTGATACATATTTTTTAAATCCCTTTTTTCTTTGGCCCCAGGTTTAAGAAGTAAATACATACATATTTGACCCACCAGGTGTTTATTTGAACTCACACCACCGCTTTTTACCATGTTCCTCAAGTTCTGACTTTTTTTGTGTTTTCATTTCTCTCGTGTTCTAGATATTTTTCTGTTCTGTTTCTTTCACATTCTAGATAATCTTGCTATTTGCAGTTTCTAGCCAATTTCAGCCAAACTCAGAAGAATGTTACATTTTCACCAGCTAGAGCTCTACCACCTTTGCTTTCTGGTCTTGCTGTTTGTGTCTCAGTTTGTTGCGTGGTCATCAGATAATATGGTCTCTTATCCCTACTGTTTGGAATTATGTTGTGATGGAAGTGACTCATCCTTGTCCTTGGATCTAACCATGAAAAATTCTACCTTTCTGAAACCCTTTCGTGTGTCGGGCGCCCGGCCCCGTGCCTCAGAGCATCCACGTCCAAGCCCCCGGTCCTCCTGCAGGGGGGTATTTCTGTACCTTTCAGGGGTGAGGAAGCAGATGAATGACAGATGGTGACAGACAGGGGTCAGACAGTCCCAGAGCGCTGGGGCCCAGAATTCCGCTGTCTCTTCTTCGAAAGACACCGCTTGTCCCCATGTTGCTGGATCGCCCGTTACCCAGAAGATGCCCGCTCTTTTTCCCTCGCTCTGTCCCTCCCTCCCTCATCTTTTCCAAAACCGCTAGAAGGGAGCGCCTCTGGATCCTCAGGGGGCTTGATCGCATTTTGTCATCATTACCGTCACCCTAGCTCATGTTACTGTTGTGCCAAATTTGTCGGCGTCCATTGCAAGCACCAGACATGTAGGGACTTACTTAATCTTCCCCATGACTCCCAAGAAGATACCGTTGCTCTCCTATTTTATAGGTGATGAGCCTGAGGCGCGGGCAGGTTAACTGACTTGTCCACGATCGCACAGCTACTAGACTGTGGAGCTGGTAGGACAGCCCAGATAATCTGGGTCCAGAACCCGCATCCTTAATTCGTTCTGTTCAGAAGGGTACCCTCGGGCTGGCTTCATGGAGAGAAGACACCGTCTCCTTCAGTTACCCAATTTTCTGATGCGGCAGGAGATCCCAAAGCATGTTCTCAAGATTGGGAGATCAGGATCAACAAAGAGGGCTGTGGGAGTTTGAGTATCGTACGTTTGTAGGGTGACATGCTGACTGCCCCCCTCGTTGGTCAGGAACGGGCTCCTGGTGGGAATGTGTTTGCAGGGAAGTAGGTACTTTCTTCTCTCCAGGTCAGTCCTTCTTGGGGTCAGGGACCCATTCGCTGCTGATGGATCTAGAGCCCTTGATTGGGTTCTGTTCCTCAGGCTCATCTCCCGACTAGTGGTGTAGTTCAATGGAGGGGGTTGCTGAGTTGGGCCCTGGGTCACGTGGACGTGAGTCTCCCCGATTTCTTCATTTCCATTTCAAGGGATGTGGTTAGAGGAATAACTTGGGAGTCTGCTGGAATTACTAGGTTTACAGTGAATCGGTTAGCTTGGGGTTGGCTCATGAGTTTTTCCCGTCGAGAACACAGACCAGGATTCCTTCCTGTCTCTGGAACCCTGTGGTGATCAGAAAACCAAGGTTCTTGATGCTGGTACACTTCAGTAATGCTTGCAACTGTTGTACGGTTTGTTTTCTTTCTAATTACAAAATGTTTCAAATGTCCCTGCCATTCCGGAAAATAACATACCAGGCATCATGATTGAAAAGTTAGGTTTGCTTCACATCTCTCTTTTGTGAAATTAAATGCTGTGGGAAGAGCTCCTGCCCTCCCACCCGTCCTCTGTTTCCCAAAGTGGCCACTGTCCCAGGATTGGTGTGCAGCGCACACCAATGTGTGTGTGAGTGGGCCACAAACCATCAGACACGTTATTATGTGTTTCGGAATTACGTTCCAGCATGTGTACCCACACGTGCATGCGCACACACACACAACTTGCAGGCTTCTCTTCTTTAACTCGTAACCACTTCTAGGTTGCTTATAACACATGTTTTAATGGAGAAGGACTCTCCACTGTCAAATGAAACTGCCATCATTAGAGAGGGAAGCATTTCTTGGGCTCATGGTAGGATTGGGGGCTTCCTAGGAGCACCCCCCCACACACACACACTGAGAAACCCTCATCCTGACTTCTTGGTATCTGGGGTCAAGCTCAGATGGACGCTCATGATGCGGGGTTGCCCCCTTTCCTTCGCTCTGCTCCCACTCCCTCCGCTTCCCAGTGGCTTCCACGACCCAGGAAGAGGAGAGGGCATGGGGCACAGATGGGGCAGGGCAGCCATGGTGACGACAGGACAGAGTGTGATGGTGGCCGGTGGTCTTTTCCAGGAGATGACCTCATGCGCTGTGTGGACCTCTACAACCAAGCCCAGTCCAAGTGGTTTGAAGAGATGGTGACCACCACACTGGTGAGAGAGCTTGTCAACCCAGGGGCCAATGCTCAGGAAGCCTTTGGGGGGGATGCTGGCGGGCATGCGGGTGATGGCATGGAGTGGCCATAGAGGTGGTCATTAGATCCTCTCTACCGCTGAGGTCAAGACCTTGACTCTGGGCCAGTCTGTGTGGATTCAGATCCTGCTTTGGCACTTTGTAGCTGTGTGAACACAGGAAAGGGTTGGGTCCTACTCTATCCTCTTTGGCTGTCCCCTGAGGGGTCAGGGTCAAACAAGAATGCCCTCAACCAGATGTGCATTGGAGCCTTTAGGACAGATAGCCAAGTTATAGGAAGGGTGGCCCTCCCCACCCCCCAGAAGGGTTGCCCATCGTAGATAGAGGACACATACAGAGTGAGGTTGGGATAGCTGTTCAGAAGGAATGGGAGTGGAGGCCTCTGACCAAGGGATTCAGGGAATAGGCATCAGACCCCCCCCTTTTTTTGTCTTCCTGAGTATTTTCTTTAAGATTGATTTATTTTAGAGAGAGAGTACTGTGGGGAGGGGCAGAGGGAGAGAGAGAATCTCAGGCAGACTCCACGCTGAGTGCGGAGCCTGACGTGGGGCTCATTCCCGTGACCCTGAGATCCAGACCGGAGCCGAAACCAAGAGTCGGAACTGACTGTGCCCCCCGGGTGCCTCCTGAGTATCTTATGAAGGGACAACATCTCCTCCTCAGTGAGCACCCGTTGGCTTGGACCGTGAAGTGTGCTTGACACTTGGGCCATTGGGTTGGATGAGAAAGGAGGCCTCGTGCCAGGTCCTGACTGCATTGTCCCACTGCCCAAAGCTCCCCTCGTCCATCCGGCACAGGACAGACTAACTCTCTGCGTGCCCAGGTGTCAGCCCACCGGAGCAGATTAGAGGCCTCCCCCAGGGACAGTGACCTAGTCTTCCTCCTGGTTAATCTCCTAATTAAGCTCCCGCTTTACCCTTCTTCCCAGCTAATCACCTGGGCAGTGACCTAGTTGTGCACAGAATAGCAGCCTGATCCTCTAAATTCCAAAGATGCAGAACCATCTAGAAACCAAAGGACAAGCCCTTTCTCTTCCATTTATTTGACCATGGCCATCTGACTCCTACCCTTCCCCCCCACCCCCCGCCCCGAGTCTCCTGGCCTGGTCTCTGTTCTGCACTTCAGCATTAGATGGACAGAGGAGAGGAGGCTGCTCGGCAGAGGCCCAGGGACAAAGCCCCAAGAGGCCTGAGGCACAGAATCTCGACATGTGACCCATGTGTCCACCCCGTCTCGGGAACTGGGGCCGGGGCTGCCCTGGGGCAGAATCCGGACCCTGGTTTCAACCCCGCTCCTCCCTTAATGCTTTGGGCAAGTGATGTTACAGATAAGAACCTCTCTTTTTTTTTTTTTTTTTTTTTAAAGATTTTATTTATTTATTTGAGAGAGAGAACACATGAGAGGGGATAGGGTCAGAGGACGAAGCAGACTCCCTGCCGAGCAGGGAGCCCGATGCGGGACTCGATCCCGGGACTCCAGGATCATGACCTGAGCCGAAGGCAGTCGCTTAACCAACTGAGCCACCCAGGCGCCCGATAAGAACCTCTCTTAAAATGCCCCAGGACAATTAAGTAACGCGTGCAAAGCTCTCGGCACCCACCGCGCCCGCCGGGCAGAGCAGGACTCAGGAGACACCAGCTGCTGAGTCCTCCCCTCCCCCCACCCCCATGCTGGGCGAGTTCAGCCCCTGGGGGTCCACGGGGGTCCGCAGGGGGCCCGCGCCAAGCAGGCGGTGACGCGTGTCTTGTGGGTCGGGGGGGCGGGGCTGGGACGTGCGTGGCGGGAGGGTCCCCGGGTCGCGGCACACGCTCAGGGATGTCCGCCCCTCCACCCCCCCCACCCCCACCCCCACCCCACCCCCCCCCCCCGCCAGGAGCTGGAGCGGCTGGAGGTGGAGAGGGTGGAGATGATCCGACAACATCTGTGTCAATACACGCAGCTTCGGCACGAGACAGACATGTTCAACCAAAGCGTGAGTCGCCCGCCCTGGGCCGAGGACCCCTGCGGGGGGGGCGGGGGGGGACCCGGGCCAGAGGAGAGCCACCTGGCGCTGGGCGCTGGCAGGTGCCTGGGCCCGGGAGCCCCGTCTTGGGATGGGCTCGCAGACCTCCCCTGGACGTCCTCGTGAATGCCTCCCAGGCGACAGGGACGCGCGTGAGCCGTCAGCCCGAGGAGAAAGCAGGTCAGGACAGTTTAAAATAGCTGAGGCTTTACCGCCTCCCGTGGCAGATTTCTTACCAAAAAATAAAGAATCCAGAAAAATTCAAACCCCCTAAAGTGAATGTTCCGTTGGCCCTGTTCTGGGATGGTAAAGGTGGGGACGGATGGAGGAGGAGGCCCAGGATCTGGAGCTGGGCCACCCTGCCCTGTCGTGCAGGCCTGTGGGCTGGGGGCAGAGGGCACTGAGCGGGACGCAGAGTGGGGCCAAGAGCCCCGGGCTCCCCGCCCTTGCGACGCTGCGCACGGCCGTCCCTCACGGGGGCCTCTGTTGTCCCTGGCGCAGCCACCAGCTCTGACTGCGTCCCCTTCTCCGTCCCTTGCAGACAGTCGAGCCTGTGGACCAACTGCTTCGAAAAGTGGACCCAGCCAAAGACAGGGAGCTGTGGGTCAGAGAGCACAAGACGGGCAACATCCGCCCTGTGGACATGGAGATTTAGACGGGCACACACGGCCCCGGGGGTCCTGCGGAGGCGAGGGGCTGGGGGTCCCGTGGAGAGGAGGCGGCCGTGCCCGCCACGGGGCCCGCTGCCGAGTTCAGCTGCCCTCCCACCCCCTGTCTTGGGCCTGGTCCACTGAGCTGGGGCGATTCCAGAAGGGCGGCCCTGCTGGGAGCTGCCGGTGTGCCCAGGCCAAGAAGACGGATCCACAGCCCTACCCTTGTCTCCGAGGCCGAAGCCACCCCCCCGCCCCCCCGACTCCTGCACCGTGCTTGCAGCTCCAAGGACAAACTGAGGCTGGAGCTTTGTGGTCCCTGCTAAGAACCGGAGGGGTCCCCTCCCCACCCAGAACCACCTGTCATATACTTAGGCCCCTGGAAGCCCCAAGGCCCTTTGTCTAGCTGGCCCCCTGTGTCCCGGGCTTTGGAGGGTCACGGGAGAAAGGTCCCTGTCTCCAACCACGTATCAGGATCAGAATCGTGGATCGAAGGCACCGTTCAGCTCCCAACAGCCCGCACCCAGAATTCTTTACAGCCCACCCTCTTTATTGTTTTCCCGTTGCATTCTGGGAGCCCGCATCCTGGCTCTTCTTGGCCCCCTTTCCACCGTCTGGGGTCTTGGGAATAAGGCCTGGCTCCTCTCTACCCAGACTGACCCTGCCTGGAGAGGTCAGGATGGAACTACCTCATTCAGCACATCAGCCCCAAGTCAAGAGTGTTGAGTCGCGTTTCATATTAGGTCAGGCATCTTCTGTAAAGTCTCCGGGCTGGAAACCCCAATCCATCCAACCCTCAGCTGCTTCCTCAGGGAAGCTCCCTCCGGCCCCCCTCGCCGCCCCCTTCCCAGGCTCTTCGCGGGGCTGGCTTAGTCCCCTGTGGGAGGGGGGTTGGGATGGGTCTTTGTCCCCACCCCCCTACCCCCCGCCCCTGCAGAGGGCTCCACCTGCTAGTGCATGGTGGGCGTGGGACCCCATGTGACTTTCTCTCCCTAGTGGGCAGACTCTCATGGTCACAGCGGGGTGTCCCGTCCTGAGCATGACGTGGGAAGCATTCAGCACACCGCTCATCAGTCCCTCCCTCTCTAGAAACACAGCAAACCCGTTCTCCACCATGTCAGACCCTGAGAATCCGCACCAGGGGACCGGAAGACGAAATGACACCCCTCGCTCCCCAAACGTGATTACGTGGCCAGCAGGGGGCAGATTCTAGCCGAGAGCCCACGCCCCGAGAACCCATCCTTCTTAGCTCATCTTTCAAACCCTTGATTACTTTCAACGTGCAGGACCCACATGCGCCCTACAAGGGCAGGATCCTAAGAGCACAACTCCCCGGTCCCTCAGTCTTCATGCTGGGAATTGAGGACTTACTCATCTTGAGTCTTTTGGCACCTCTTTCGCTGGGTCAGAATTATGTGCTCACAGTTTAGAATAGAAAGATGCCCAATGTCCTAAAGTAAGCCACACTCTGTCACTTGTCCTATTGAACCATCTCAACCAAAAAGGTCAGCGCGGAGGATGGATCTGTCCCTGGCAGGGAGGACCGCTGCTTCCGGATCGGGGGTTGGGCAGGGACACCAGTGACCGATTTGAGAATATCATGTCTTGGTTTCTCTATGAAAAATGGGTGTTGGTAGTAATTGCCTTGTGGCTTTAGTGGACTAATTTGTGGTTGATTTTCAAATGTTCAAAGCCAATAGCCTTGTTACTAACACAGATATTTTGAGTGTGATACGGCTCATTGGTTTTTGTTTTCTCCCTCCCTTCTGAGGGTTCCTGAGTCTTCTGGTCCTCCCTGGGACAGGGGGTGGGGGGCTCTCTTGCCTCGTCCAGGGGAGCCCGAGTTGGCCCAGTGTGGGTTTTCTGAAGTCATTCTTCCCTCTCCCCCCACCCCCACTTCTCAGCTCACTCTCATTAGCCTCTTCACATTCTTTTCTTTTTTCTCTATGCTCCTTCATTCATCAAAGAGCTTAGTCAGCAATGTGCTAAGTTCTGGGGACAAGAGAGGGCAGGGGAAAGACCACCGTCTATTCTTCTGCGTAGACTTACGTTTTCTCCAGGGTCTCGCAGGTCCTTAACCTTGGCCTTCACATACAAGCACTCTTTGCAGAGTTGTGGTTTCCAGAGATACTCTCTGTCATGCTGGTACATCTGCATTCATTCATTCGTTCACTGAGCAGACCCTTGGGACGAGCCAGGCATCGTGCAGGGCACCAGAAATGTAACCACATGCGAGACACGCGCTCTTCCCCGGTCTCCTCTGTTCTCCATGTAGACAAGAGGCTCTAAACCTCTCTGGAGAATGAGAGCATGGCACCTCTTCCACATTTAACCGACTCGGAGCCTAACGTGAACATGTCATCCTAACATGAACCACTGCCGTGTAGTAGTTCCCTGCTGGGTGGAAGGTGGACAGCAACAAGGGTGTATAATCACCTGGTCCTCAGCGCATGCAGCCCGGATGCAAGTCGGACCTCAGAGATTTCTCTCATTTCTTTTAAATAACTCTCCTCACTTGACAGAGAAGAAGAATGAAGCCCAAGGATGGCCAGTGAGCCCAGGGAGTGAGGATCGGGGTCTGTTAACAGGGCTTCCGCCCTGGGTGAACCAAGATGAGGCTGAAGTCTAGAACATCCCAAAGTGCCCTTCGGAGTAGCGCTCTATCCGGTTGTTGCTGTTTTATTTTATTCTTGTAAATTCGGCGTTGAGGTTATAAGAGTGTACAGTGGGGCTTATTCAGAGAGTGTCTAGGATGTTCCTGGGCACATCCGTTGTTCTCTAAGAACAAGTGAGCCCCTTCTACCTGCCCTCCTACAAGACATGGATGCACTTAGTTTTGTCTATGAAAACCTGATTTTTTGGGGAAAAAAGTCTCTAAGATAAATGGTGTTCAAAATGAGTTGGTTGCCACAGCAACCTCCAGGAACAGCCACTATTCCTTCCTTCTGTCGTTTTTGATCAGTATTGCAAAGCCTTGGCCAACCGGACCACAGGGCCAGCTCCCCGTGGGACCACCTTGGGCCTTCTTTCTACGCGCCCCCCCCGCCCCACCCAGCGCCTGTCGGGCCGGGAGGATTTCTGTACCAGGAGGCGCTTCTCTCTGGGGCTGGTTAATGACCAAGGCGAACAGAAACAGTGTCCACACTCACAGACCGGGGGGAGAAGGGGGGTGTTTCTCTTCCCTTTGTGAAAACCAATCAATTACTAGATTAGTGGATGGGTACCTAAGAATCTTGGCGAAGCCAAAGTCCCTTCTTGGAAACACTAGCCATAAACTTCAAAGGACATCAAAGACTTTGGCTTGTTGAAGTGATTTGACTTCCAGCCGCGAGTGACCTTGAAAGGGAGAGTTTAAACAGGATTCTGCAGACCCACTGGTGGTTATGTAGGTAGGGAAAGCACTTCAGGCGTGTTAAGTGGGGTACAGATCAGCGTATTCCCCGAATCCTCCGACCCCTCCCAGACCTACCGCCTTTTTTTTTTTTTTTTAAGATTTGTTGAGGTGTTTGACATACCTACTGGGGTTTATTGACCTACAGTGAAATGCACCCTTTTGAAGGATAGGGTTCCGTGAATTTTGACAAACCTACAGTCTTAAAACCACCATCAAAATCATCATCCTATTTCTATCACTCCTGAAAATTCCCTCCAGCTCCTTTAGAGCCGATCACCCACACCTGCTCCCCATCCCGCCCCCTGGCGACCGCCGATGGATCATCGGACCCTACGGTGTTGCCTTTTTCTAGAATGTCCTATAAAAGGAGTCACTGATGTAGCCATCGAGTACGACTGCTTTCCCAAAGCTTCATGCTTGGGGTCACCCACGTCGTGTGCGTCCCTAGCTCGTGCCCACGTCTCGTGGAATCCCGCTCTGTTGCATGGGTGAACCACGTGCTTCCTCGCTCATAAAATGCGTTGTTTGTCCTGGAGGCTCCTGGCCCAGGGTCCTCAGCTTGTTTGCACGGCTGCTTCCTGTGCCTCCCGAGGCTCCCCCAAATGCCAGCCTTGCCCACAGTAGTTCTTGGGGCTCACACTTGCCCTTGTGGTTCATTTCAGGTTTTTGTGCAAAAAGGGGCCGGGGATTGGGGGAGGGGTGCCTCCCACTTCTGCTGCACCCTGAAGCTTGCACCTCGGCTGGTAGATCCACACACTCCTGGGGGGCCCTCGCTTGAGCTCACACAGCCTTTGGCTTCTGAGCATGAGGGGGCATGGAAGGCGAACGAATGAATTGCAGGTGAAGACGCAGTGGGTGACCTTGGGCTGGCCATGACCTTTCCCTGGGTCTCTGTTGCTCCATCTGTAGGCTGCAGGTGTACCTTCTGGTCTCCCCAGGCTCCTCTAGCTACTGCACTCCCTCCGCCCCTTCCCGTTTTTCGGGGTCTGTACCCGACACCATCACACTTGACCTGGGCCCCATCGGCGCGGGTTGTGCGTGGTGGTGTCTGAAATCCTCCTGAGAGGGATACCCTGGCACTTCTCTTACTTAGACACGAATGGAGCTAAAATGAAGTTTCCCAAGCTGTTGAGAATGAGGTAGTTCCTCCTAGGGCCCTGAAGGGAGCACTCATACGTCATTACCTTTGGGGTCTCGCCCCCTGATCTTTGATCTCATGTCCTGAGGTCTATTTCCAAGGAGCCAGGCAGGCATGATGGAGACAGCCTCTTCCCGTGAGCTGCTTGGCACTGCTGGAGGCTTGCTCAGCTGGTGGTCACACTGAGCCAAGCCTGTGTCTGCAGCCCACTGGGGGGGGGGGGCGGCAGATGGTGGCAGAGATGGGACCAAACCCAGCCAGCACCGGCCAGGCTAGGGCATGACCCCCAAGGTGATGACTCCGCCAAGCCGTGTCTCGATGGTGCCCTGCTCGAGGAGCTGTGAGCCCTTGGAGGCAACCAGGCAGCCCTCTGAGCAAACGGAAGATGTTCCTGGGGCCAGGGCGTGGGCCATAGAGCTCAAGTCTGCAGGATCCCATTCTTCTTGGGCGCATCCGGGTTGTTTTGCCAGGCAGGACTCTTGGCATCCTGCCCCCACGGGAGTATTACTTCTGTCTGGCCTTTCCTGAAAGTGGAGGACCCAGTGCTGTTGAGCGGGTCTGGGTGAGAATAAGACAGGTGACAGGAACCAATGTTTTGTTCTCTAACCCTTCTGATGCCGGGGCGTGGAAAGGAGCCTTTGTTGGGAAGCGTCTCTGAGGGAGCTGGGTTGGTGATGAGCTTTGGGTCTCTCCCTGTGTGCTGTTCAGGGGACACTGACCCTTTGTGTTGGAGGGACATTTCTAACAGGATTGCAGTGGTGGAGGGCAAAGGGTCTGGGCACATGGGTGCCGTCATGGGGATGGAGAGGGAAAGCGTTCGGTGCCAGGGCAGGAGCAGTGGACTGGCCCCACTCCGCCGCATCGTGTGTCCTGTAACCCGAAGTGAAGTCACATCCCCTGCCGGGACCTCCGTACTCCCTCGTTTGTCAAGTGAGCGGAGACACATCCTTTCCAGCAGCATCACACGCAGCAGACCGGCTCTTGGGAGCTGTGGCCCCCAGGCAGCCGTGTGGACCCAGGAACAGACATTCAAAGGGACCCCAGCCATCCCTTGGTGACAGGGGTCCCAAACTTGCATATCTTCCCTTCCCTGGGGACGGAGATCATGGTGGGGGGTGGGTGGGGGGGTGGGGGGACAGCCCTTTCACAGATGAGCACATCAGCAAACCCTATGACAGTGGGATTTTCTAACAGAATAAACTTGCTTATTTGGTCTGTTTTCTGTAACTTTTGCTAAATACTTTATACATTTTTAATGTTAAAAAAAAAGCTGTGTCTCCTGCCAGCATTCTTCATCCCGGTATGAATGTGTTTACGCCGCATTGTATATCCTTCCATCCTCTGGCTGCCTAGATCAGTAAATAAAATTGATGTACTATAATTTATAAGTAACACTGTTGAAACTCTTGATCCCTATGGAGGCTGTAATCTGCCCTTCCCCGCCCCTGTCCCCCCGTAATAGCATTTGTGTGTATTAATGCTAAAGAATTAAATGTTTAAAGGGTTTAAATTTTGAAGGCGTTTGCTATATATAATTGTTCTGCATTATTATAAAGCATTTTTAGGAAGTGAGATGCTCTCTCATCCTCTTCCCCCCCACCACTTTGGCTCTGTGTGTACACTTAAGATGCTTAGATTCATCCCATGTAAAATAAACTGTCCAGAGACACTGGGTCCTGCTGGATGACCCTCCTTCCTGGAGGGTCTGTCACCCTTTCCTTTTATAAATGGTCTCAGCAGTCCTTCCAGGCTCCCAAGGTTGGCGATAATCTTGTGCCTGATGTCTTAGCAGAGGGCACCTGGGTGAGGACCCTCCCACACAGATGGTCACTGTGCTGCTGGACCCACGCACCTGGCCCTTCTCTGCCCCCTCCCCTGGCGACTTCTGTCCCTGTGGACAGAAGGGGTTCCTGGCTGTTATTTTTTTCCCCATCCATCCATCCATCCATTTATCCATTCATTCCTGCAATAATTAGGGAGCACCTACTCTATGCCAGACACCACTTTAGGTAGTGGGAACACATCGGTGAGTGGAACAGATGAAGAGCCCCACTTACCTGGAGCTGGCTTTCTAGCAGGGAGAGAGACAACAACAGTCCACAGAATAACTAATCCCATGTAGGTGCAGAAGGTGTGAAGTGTTAGGGAGAACGAAGGACCAGGCAGGGTGTGAGGATGGGTCGTTTCAGGGTTGACCCCGGGGTAAATTGCAATATTAAATAGGGCGGGTGGGGGCAGCCTGTTTGGGAAGGTGACATTAAATCAAAGGCAAGGAGACCACGGGTGGGGGGTGGGGGGAGCCCAGGAGGTAGCTGCGGGAAGAACGTTCCAGGCAGGAGATGGCCTGGTTATAGGCGGTGGGGGTGGGGGAGGGATGCCTGCTGGGTTGGGGCCAACGTGGCTGGAACAGAGAGGGATGGTGGGCGGGGGCAGCGGACGCTTGAAGGACTTTCATGCTCGAGGGTCCGAGCCAAGGAGCGTGAGGCCCGACTTCATGGCTGTAGGGCTGGCTACAGGACTGTTGGGAACAGGGGCGAAAGGCAGGCAAAGAAGCTGGACCGGGAGGGGACGATGGTGCCTGCAGGATGTGGTCACGGTCACGGGGGAATTGGTGGGGAGGGGTCAGGGAAGGTGGCTCCCATGCGATTCTCGACAGATTGGGATGGGGTGTGACAGAGGGGTGCTGAGGATGACCTCAAGGGTTTCGGTCCAAGCCACCAAAAGGATGGACTGCCATTTCTTGCAATGGGAGGGCCGTGGGAGGAGCGTGCCTTCCCATTCCCCGCCACCCGCCCACCCTCTCTGCACCCCTTTTCTCGGCTCAGTGCAGACTGGGGGGCAGCTTCTGGTTCCAGGCCATGGGAGGAAGGGCCATCTTGTCCTTCAGCCCAGAGCAGGGGAAGGTAGGGGAGTCGGGGTGAGTGCTGGGGGCTCCTGGCTTGGGATGGGTGCGACAGGGCCAGCCTCGGAAGAGAGCGCATCTCTCCGCGGCCAGGCCAGGATGGGGAGTCACAAACTGAGGTCCTCTGATTGGAGGGCGGGCCTTCTCCCCAGCAGTCTTTGGGGTTTGAGGAGAGTTTATGGCCCCAGCTCAGACTTAACAAATCCATTCACAATACATCATCTCCAACAACTTGTTTGGTTAAGGAGCATAAGCATAAACTCTCCCTCTGATAGAAGATGTTTATGCAGGTTTTCAAACAAACCCCCAGGTCATGACCCTCTCTCGGCAGCATCAACACAGATGTCTGTGGTCCCATCCCGCGGCCCAGCCCCTCCTGGGCACAGTGGCCTGAGGAATGCAGGCCTCAAGTACCAGGCTGCTTCCCACCTGGGTCTGGCTCCTTCCTCCTCGCCCTCGGCCAGGGCAGAAGGGCCTGGGGGCCTCTGGCTTCCTCCTGCATTAACCCAGGACGCATCCCCCGTCTCCTTGCCCCGCCGGCTCTTCCAAGGTCATGGCGAACCCAGCCTCTCACCGACAGCCCGGTCGCTCAGGCCGCCTTGGGAAAGCAGTCGTTGTAATGTAATGAAAAGACCCCGAATGGGGAGCCTGACCGCCCAGAGCTTTCCTTCTGGCTTTGCTGTTTAGCAGCCATTATGACCCCGGCAGGCTGCATGCCTTTTGGGGCTCCGTGCCTGTAACATTGGCCTCCCCTGATCTGCAGGCTTGGTGTGGACAGGCTTGGCACCAAGAGTCACTTCTTTTTTTTTTTTAAGATTATTTATTTATTTAGAGCTTGCAGTGGGGGAGGGGCAGAGGGAGAGAATCTCCAGCAGACTCCACACTCTATGCGGAGCCTGATGCAGGGCTCAATCCCCCAACCCTGAAATCATGACCTGAGCCAAAACCAAGAGTTGGATGCTTAACCGACTGAACCACCCAGGAGCCCTGCCAGGAGGCACTTCTAATTACCTCCCAAACCTGGTTCGGAGACAAGGGGTGAAGCCTCTGGCCTCACTTTCATGGGCTGGGGTGGGTTGGTTGGTTGGTTGGTTGGTTTCTGAGTGTGGTGACTGTTCTATTTCCAACTGCTCTTGAGAACAAACACCTTGCTCCAGGATAGTGAAAGTCTAGGGAAAAAAGAAAGGTCTTCTATTAAGAAATAATATGCTCTCACGAACTGATGGGAAAAAATAGTAAGTACACACACACACACACACACACACACACACTCCCTTACCATTAAGGCCTCCTGAGAAATACTCTGGAACCACAGGGGTCAGGACTGAAAAATCTAGAACCACTGGGCGATAATCCCGAATGACCACATTTAAATGGCATTGAACATGGGCAGCCCCTTCCAGTGGGGGGCACTGGCCTCACCACTCCCAGTTGTCCCCGATTCACCTGCTTTGCTCACTCACTCCACCTGCTGGCCCTTGCGGGCAGTTCAGGTTTTGATTTCTGTCCAAGATGAGTAATACCAAAAACTAACATGTATTTAACACTGACTGTGTGCCTGGCTCTGTTCTAAGTGCGTTGCACATGTTTACTCAGTTTAGCCTCAAAATAACAATGAGGTAGACACTATTATTATGCCCGTTCACTCAAGGAATATTCACTGAGGGCCCCAACCTGCCGGGCACCCTGTCGGCAATGGAGATGCAGCTGGGAACAAAACAGACAGAATGCCTGCCTTCTCGGAGCTTTTGTTCTGATGTGGACCCACACAGCACACGGGGTAATTCAAAGTGAGTCAGAAGGCGTACCTACAAGGAAGAAAAATAAAGCGGGCTTTGGGGTGTGCGGATGGTTGGGGGCGGGGGTGTGCTCTTGTAAACAGAGAGGTCAGTCCAGGCCTTGCCAAGGAAGGTGAAGGATTAGAAGAACATCCTAGGCAGAGAGAGGTTAAGAAACACACCTAGGGTCACGCAGCCAGTAGGCTGCAAAGCTGGGATTTAAACCTGGGCTGGCTCCGGAGCCTGGCTTTTAACGACTGCAGGATAGAGCTCAATGCAAAACGCCACTCCTGCCCTGGGGACCCTTAGAGTTTGGGGGGAAGACAGGCCATGAGCGTCATGGTTCCTGGAGAGCTGGAGTAGGGGAGGAGGAGGGAGGGACAAGGGGCCGCAGTGAAGGCCAAGGATTTGGCTCTGCTTCTGACCTCCTGTCCTGTCCTCCCAGAAGGCCAAGATGGATTGGCCACCTGCTGTCAGCTTTTTCTTTTAATCTCAGGGCGGGGGTGGGGGCGGGGGGTATCTGGGAGCCTGGCCCCCCACCCCCATCCCGGCCCCTCCTCCCTCCAAGGACTGGGGTGAACCGGCCACAAATCCTCTAATCCACCAGGACCTCCGAGTCCGTGTCCAGCAGCAGCGCCCGGCCCTCGGCGGCCAGGACAGCGTGTCGCTTGCACCCACCGGTCCAGCCGCCGCCGCCCGGCCAGGCACACGCGGCCTCACCCATGGGGAACAGCAAGAGCGGGGCCCTGTCCAAGGAGATCCTGGAGGACCTGCAGCTGAACACCAAGTTCACGGAGGAGAAGCTGTGCTCCTGGTACCAGTCATTCCTGAAGGAGTGCCCCAGCGGCCGCATCACGCGGCAGGAGTTCCAGAGCATCTACGCCAAGTTCTTCCCCGAGGCCGACCCCAAGGCCTACGCCCAGCATGTGTTCCGCAGCTTCGACGCCAACAGCGACGGCTCGCTGGACTTCAAGGAGTATGTCATCGCCCTGCACATGACCTCGGAGGGCAGAACCAACCAGAAGCTGGAGTGGGCCTTCTCCCTCTACGACGTGGACGGCAACGGGACCATCAGCAAGAACGAAGTGCTGGAGATCGTCACGGTCAGTCTCGGCCGGCCTCCCCGTGGTGGGCCTGGGCTCACCTGGGGTCCGGGGTCCTACGGCGGCTTCTCCTGCTGCCGCCACAGCGGCCAGGGGTTCAGGGGGACACAGCGGGGGCGGGGCTGGCTGGGCCGAGCTGGGGGTCCAGGCGAGAGCATGGGAGGAGGGGTCTCCGGGACACTGACTTTAATAGAGGCTGGCCACTTCCCCGCAGCTTCGTCTTCCTCCTGAAGAAGAATCTGGGTATTTCCTGTTAATTACATATTGTTTCCTTCCTTCCTTCTTTCCTTCCTTCCTTCCTTCCTTCTCTCCTTCCATCCTTCCTTCTCTCTTTCCTTCCTTCCTTCCTTCTCTTCTTCCTTCTCTCCTTCCTTCTTTCTCTCCTTCCTTCCTTCCTTCTCTCCTTCCATCCTTCCTTCTCTCCTTCCTTCCTTCCTTCTCTTCTTCCTTCCTTCTCTCCTTCCTTCCTTCCTTCCTTCCTTCTCTCCTTCCTTCCTTCTCTCCACCCTTCCCTCCCTCCTTCCTTCTCTCCTTACTTCCCTCCTTCCCTTTCTTTCCCTTCCTTTTCCTTCCTTCCTCCTTCCCTCCTTCCTTCCTTCCTATCTTCATTAAAGTGTCCTTCCAAACCTTCCACGGCACATATTCAGATTCTTCCACAATTAGTTTTAAGTATGTAACATGTTTCGAATACAAAGTAGAAAGAGGCCAGCTTTGAGGGACATGAAATGTGGGTTCCAGTCCTCATGGTCTTCATCACCTGAGGCAGGGTCACTTCACCCCGGGGCAGCTGGGGGCTCGGCTTTCTCACCCGTCCTGTGCTCTGGACTGAGTCGCGGGCCCCTCGCTGGCTTGCACTTCCAAACCACGCTCTCCTCCCTGCCCACGCTGGCCCCACATCAGATCATTTGTTGTGAAGATTTTAGGTGTCTTCGGAATAGTTTTATTTATTAGGTAAGGAATTTGTGAAATGTGGAAGCATATGCCAAAGACAATTGAAATTGCCTTTAATTCCATCATCCGGAGGGAGCTACTGTCAATATATTGGTGTATACCTTCCCGGCCCTTTATCTGTATATATATATTTAAAAATAATTTTGGAACAATGACATATCAGACCTTTTTTCAGTTACCATTTCGTCATATTTTCCCTATCAAGGTATCTTCTTCAAAACCATTTTGTACAGCTGCTTAGAATTCCGTCTTACAGAAAGACCTTAACATTATTTAACCAGCCCTATAGTTTTGGACAATTGGGATGTTTCTATTTTTTTCTTCTGATGTCATTTATATTGCCCTTCACTTGGTATCTTTTCCTGGCATTTTTGAACCCCCCACCCATGTCCTTGTTTTATTCCCCTAATTTTTTCCTGGTAAGAGGGAGAATGTCTTTTGTATTTTATCTCATCTTTTGGTACATTTGTCATCCTGCTTGTGTTTGCACGGTTCTCCCCCTGATTAGGAGAGACCATAAACCAAGTGGCCGAGCAGGCAGCCTGTGGGCAGCGGGTTAAGGGCGGGAAGTCACTGGCATCTGGGCACGCTCCCCTGGATTGGCAGGTGGCCCGGGACAGGGAGCAGGACCTCAGAACCACCTACAGGATGCGAGGCCCTGCAGTGGCCTCCAAGCTGGTGCTCCTTGAGGAAAAGGAAGAGGGAGGGGAAGGGGAGGGAGGGGTAGGATCTATAGGACCCACGGCTGAGGCAGTGAAAGGCGATGCCAAGGCTCTGCAGGTCACTAGATCACAAGGTCACTGCCCCTGGGGTCCGAAGTTATAGGTTCTAATCCCAGCGCTGCCACCAACTAGCTACATGGCCTTGGAAAAACCTCTGGGGCCCAGGGGAAGGACCGATGGCTCCAACAGTCTGTCCTTGGAGTTAGAAGCCGGGCAGGACAGGCAGGCACTCCCAGGGTTTAGCTCTCTGGCCTGCACGTGGTTCCCCTGGCTCAGGACCCAACCAGGGGTGTTAAGGGGGCGACGCGCCTACACTTGGGTTGCTGGGCACCCCCGGGCTCTGAGCGCTGCCAGCCAAGCCTGCTCCCTGGAGCTTCTGGGTTTCCTTCTCTGGCTGTGGCACGAGGGGGGAGTGTGCTAATTTCACAGGCATTACCGTCCCTGCCTGAGTGTCCGCAAGGTGCCCCCCAACTCCCACGCAACTCACCTGCCTGCACCCCGAGCTTGCCCCAACGCTGAGCGCGCAGGCAGGCAAGGGCTCGGGACCACCATCGGAGTGTCCACTCTGGCCTGGCCAGGCCTGGAGTTACTGAGCTGGTGGGGTCCTCGTAACCTGGAGCTGGGAGGGCACGCGGAGACCCCACCTTGTCCCTCTCCCTACCCCAGCCCCTAGGATGCCCTCCAAGCAGTGCAGTGTGAGGATGAAGGTTCTAGAACCAAACCGCCTGGGTTAGAATCTCTGCTCCTCTGCTTCTAGCCCAGGAGACTTCTGGCAAGCTGGTGCACCTCAGTTTCTCCATCTGTAAAATGGGGCCAACAATACCCACGTCATAAGGTTGCTGTGGAGGTTGCAGGTACAAATGCTTAGAAGCGTGGCGTATGTTAAGCGTTTGACAAAGGTTAGCCGTTATTACCGTCGGCGGACCCGGCTGGGCAACCAAGGTACCACATGGACCCCGAAGAAGCCGGTTGATATTCTACGACTTCAGGGCTATAGTGTTCAGGTGGTGGTTCCCAAACTGCCACCTTGAGGGCTGCTGTGGGATCATCATCAGAAAGCTTTTTGTTTCTTATTCTCATTTTTTTAATAAAATGAAAGTATTGTGTCTACATGGTCAGGAAATCCAAAAATTCAAATGCAGAAAGGGCCTGAAAGCCGCCTTTACCCCTCCACCCCGTTCCCTGTCCCTTCTGAAGATCTCAAAAATACAGATACTCCGACCCCACTCCCCCGCACTTTGGTTCAGCGGGGCAGGCTGGGGCCTGGGCATCTGCATTTTAACCTCTGCCACGGGGGACGCCTGGGCCCGGGGGTCGTCAGCCCCTGCTGCTCCTTCTGATGAGAACTTCCTCTTTATTTGGTGCAGGCTATTTTCAAAATGATCAGTCCTGAGGACGTGAAGCACCTTCCAGAAGATGAAAACACGCCAGAGAAGCGAGCCGAGAAGATCTGGGGGTTCTTTGGAAAGAAGGATGATGGTGAATTCCTTCCCCTTTCATAGCGTTTGATTTTATAGTCACGGGCTGTTTCCCAGAGACCCCCGATGAGACTGGTCCTCCGAGGGCCCTTGTCCAGGCAAGACCGGGGACACTCCATCCCAGTATGCGCTGCGGGGCTGAGGGCCTGGGGTGCAGGGGAAGGGGGTGAATGGGGACGGGGCTGTAAGCAGACCGGTCGGTAGGGTCCAGCTCTGCTGCTGATGGGGACCAATGTCACATCCCCTTTGCACCTCCAACCCCATCACCACCTGAGCTCTCCGGGGCGGAGGGAAGGCTCTGAATTCTGGAGCGCTGGTGAAGGAACTTAGCAACTTAGAACAGCCTTAGCGCGCAGGGAAAGAAACGGTCAAAAGTCAAGACAGCAGCTCTTTAGCTGTATAAGGCTGGCCTGGGGGGTTAGAAGCACGGCCAAGCAGTTTCTGTTTAAACGGATTGCTCTTTACTTGGGTGCGCTTTACTTGGTTTCAAGAATGCTTTCTGCACAGTTGGGACAGGGCAAACTTCAGCTCAGTCTACACCTGAATTAGCATCGAGTCCCAAGGAAGTGGGATCACAATTTACCTGCTTTTACTCCAGGGAGTTAGTTTGGGTCCCCCCGAGAAGCACCGCCAGAAGGAATTGGGTTTAGATTAGATTGGGAGAGATTTTTTTTTTTTACTATGTTCTTTTTTTTTTTAATTTTATTTTATTATGTTATGTTAGTCACCGTGTAATACATCATTAGTGTTTGATGTGGTGATCCACGATCCACTGTTTTCGTATAACACCCGGTGCTCCATGCGGTACGTGCCCTCCTCAATACCCATCACAGGGCTAAGATGGGCCTGGGAGGGAAAACGGGGAAGAAGCTGGAGGTTGCTGGGAACGCCCAGACTGCAGAGAAGGTAGGGCCCCTGTGCATAGAGAGGCAAGGGCAGAAGACTTGAAGCCGTAGTACCACCGTTTTGGGAAAGTTTTGGCAAAGCCCCCCCGGGACATCCTCAAGCCCCCTTCTTCCAGGCCGGCCTGTCTCGGTCCGCTGCCCTGCTCCCTCCGTCTTGGGCTGGAAGCAGCCCATGGGGAGATGGTCTGTCACTGAAACCAGAGATAGATTCCAGAACAGGGCAGCTGGTCTGCTGTGGCATGATGCTCATGGCCAAGGCAGGGAGGATACGGTAGAGGGGGGCGGTGTCGGGCAGGGCGGGGCAGGCGGGGCAGGCGGGGCAGGCTGCAAGCTCACGTGGCCATGGGGGCCTGGAAGGTGAAGGGAGAGAAGTGGACAGGAGCCCTACGACGTGGCAGTGACTGGCCAGTCGTGGACAGTGGACATCTGCTCTGGTGGTTTCCAGCTGGTTGCTGCCACGTGGGAGATACCCAGCCCACTGGGGCCTCATCACCTGATTCTCTAAAAGAGAGGCGGGCATGGGAGATTTTGAACATCTCAAGTGTCTCACTTGAGGACCTGCAGTGGGGCCCGAGCGCCTCTGCGGGGCCAGCACCGTCTCCTTTTGTGATCTCGGGGGCAGGCCTGAGCAGGATGTTACCTAAGGGCAGGTACAGATGGCCCTGGCCCCACTAATCTGCAGTCTAGGAAGAAGACCGAGAAGCAAGGGGGGCCAGAAGCAGGGGGGAGGCAGGTGAGATCTGGGCATAATATTTAAGGAGGCACTCATTCTCAGCTGCTAGCCCTGTGCTCGCACCACCCTGAAAGTGAGCGCCTCCTTCAACTTTGCTGGGTAGGTAGAGTAGTCCCAGTCCTGATGTGACCGCCCCCTTGAGCACCTTGCCCTCCTCCCCTGCACACTGTGGCACCTCCCCCACTGGCTCTTTGACCCCGGTCTGGCAGGTGCCGAGTCCCCTGTTCTCCTCGTTAACCTGAAAACCGACCCATGGGAAGGTCACAGCCGCGGCCGGTGGGCAAGCGGTGATGTGTGGGGGCTGCCGTTTTCAGAGTGTCCCTCTGCAGACAGTGCCTCTCTCCACATTGGGCTCTGACCCTGGGCGTTTCAAGCTCTGTGTGAGGCTGATGGGGCAGCTGGGACTTTAAAACCCAAATTTCACTGCCCAGACCTGTGCCTAAGCCGGGAGGGATTAAGGATGTCTGAGTGGAAATCCAGGTCGGTTCAGCCAAGCTGTGGTGAGCCCCCTCTACGTGCAGGTAGTGTGAACCTCAGCATAAGCAGAAAGGAACCCCTGTCTCTTTCCAGAGTTATTTAGACGTTATTTAGACTGTCTTCCCCATCAGACCAAGAGCTTCCTGGGGCAGGGGCTTTATCTCCCTCCTTCCTGGGCCACCCCCTGCGGTGGCCTCGGCTCTCAGCACAGTGGCTCTGGGACAGAGGAGGTGTCAGCCCCGAGCTAGGAGGGAGGCGGAGAGACCGGTCCACAAGCCAGGCGCTCCCTGGCACCACGCTGGACCCCTGACTTTTCAGTCCCTACTTCCCGGGTGGAGCGACAGAGATTCTGTTTGCTCTGCTCCGTCCCCCAGAAGCTCCCCCAGAGCTCCAAGCTTGGGTGCTAGGGTAATAGTCAAAATATTTAAGAACCAGCAGGGCAGAGGCACTGACCAATCAGAAGAGCCCCTCACAAGGCCCGTCATTAACCCTCTCGCTGCTGGTTCTGAGGGAGGTCCAGGGGTCCCGGGAAGGAGCTGGGTATGGGGGCCGGGGAGGTATCCTCAGAGGTGGCACCTAGACTCAGTGATTTCATAACAGATACTTCCCCACGGGGCACGCTGGCCAGTGTCAGCCTTGCCCTGCAGCTTGAAACAGCCGATCCTGACTGCTGCCTTTCTCCCCCCCACGCACAGATAAACTCACAGAGGAAGAGTTCATCGAGGGGACGCTGGCCAATAAGGAAATTCTGCGACTGATCCAATTTGAGCCTCAAAAAGTGAAGGAAAAACTGAAGGAAAAGAAACAGTGATGTCCACCCGCTGCTCGGCCCTGCCCCCTCCCCTCCCCAGGCACAGAAACCCACGGGGTGAGCATGCACACATGTCCCAGGGGCCAAAGGGCCTTCCTTGGCCTTAGCCTCCCTCTTGTTCTACCCGCCACCTCCTCTCCCCCGCCCGCGGCCCGTGCCTCCGTGATAATCCCAGGATTAGGTCACCGGAGTCCTCAATATCACCCTCCCGCGTAAGCTCCTTTGTGGGTTGCTGGGTAAGCAGGTTCCAATAAATGCGAGAGGAGCTGGGCACCCAGCTGACGGGTCGTTCTTGAACGGGAAAAGGAAATGTTTTCTGGCGGCTCAGCCTCGGAGACAAGGACGACCCTGCAGTCATGGGCCAGGGTGCTGGGACCGTGGTGGAGATTGGAAGCTGCATGGGGTGGGGGGTGGGGGGGACTGTAGACCTAGAAGAAACCATTCCAGGCAGTGAGGTGACCCTGGAGACGTGCTGAGCGCTGCGGGAGGGGCTGGCTCCTCCAGAGGGTCAGGGAAGGTGTTCCCAGATAGACACGTTGAAATTAAGGCCCAGTGGACTGCGGGTGGGGGGCGGGAGGTGGATTGGCAGGGAGGGCAGGAACCTCGGTGTCCCAGAGGGCAGCCCACACAGAGACCCTGAAGCAGGAATGAACATGCCAAGTTCCAGGGTAGGAGAAGACCAGTGAAGCCAGAGAGCCCAGGGAGGAGCCCAGGGAGGAGGAAGAACCAGTTGTGAGTTATACCTAAAGGTAGGCATGGACCAGACCACGCCAGGCTTTTCTGCAGCCCATGGAAAGATGGGGGTTCGCAGTGGGGGTAGTGGGTATCATTGTGGGGTTTGAAGTAGGAGGGACTTATGTTTGTGGTGGAAATAAGTCAGAGGGGTAAGACTGTGGACAGGAAGCCTGGAGATTACACTTACATAGTCACCCCAGGGGTCCTCGGCCGCAGGGGACCGGCCTGGAGAGAGTGGGACGGCTCTGGAGATACTCAGGAGGTAGCATCTTCCTGAATGGCTGCAGGGGGGAGGGGGGAGGAGCAGGGATGGCAGCGAGGTGTGTGGCCTGGGTGCTGGGTGAATAGTGATGTCGTCTACCAAGATGGGAAACTCAGGGAGGGTCCCTGGTTTCAGGGGATAAGGGCAAGTTCAGATTTGATAGGGTGAGAGAGGTGGGGGCCCTCATTTTAGAGACGAGGAAAAGGAGGCCCAGAGACAGCAAGCAGCTTGCCCAGTGTCAACCAGCTAATGAGCAAAGTTTGGCCAGGGCTGCCCACTGGCCTACACCACCTTGTCAGAGCTCCAGGGCCTGGGACACCTTGGAATTCCACCAATGGGCTCTCAACATCCTTGTTCTCATTGTTGTGAAGGCCCATCTACTCTCCAGCCTTAAGTTCCAAAATGAGGTCGGAAAAGTATACGGAGGTCCCAGACACTTGACCGACCTGTATGCAACCCCCCCAAAGCAGGGGGGTCTTCACTTGTGGGTGTTGTGGGTGAGCCCCCTCTCTCCTCCCTGCTGGCTTGAGTTTAAAAGCAGAGACACTGCATAATAACCTTGTTGGTCTATGGTTCAATGAGAGGCACAAAGGGGCTACTGGATCTTCTAGGGCCAGTGGAGAGCTCAGCCGTGCTAACGTAACTAGCACATCTTCTGCTAGCTTGGGGTGGCAGGGTCACCACTCCGGCTGGGTCTTGTACAGTTCCAGGATTCTCTGTGGGAAAATGCTGAGAGAATCCAGAAGCGGTGCAAAATCCCAACTAGACTGAAGAGAAGGGAAGGAGGTGGGGGTGGAGTTGAGCCACATCATCAAGACTCTTCCGGATCCAAGGGACAGAAGACCCAACATGGATCGCTGTGGCACAGATAGGAATTTATTGACTCATGGAACAGAAATCCCAGGAGTAGCACTAACTTTAGGTCTGGCTTAATCCAGGGGGCTCCAACAATGTCTCAGGGCTCTTCTCCATCTCCTGGTCCTACTCTCTGCCGTGGTGTCTCCTTCTCAGGCAGGCTTTTCCCGTTCTGGCAAGATGGCCACCAGCAGATGCAGGCTTACTTCTTCACGGTTCCAATATCAGCAAAAAAGGAAAAAAAAAAAAATTGGCTTTCTGCTGAGAGTCCCAGCCTGAGTCCCAGGACCACCTCTCGTTGGCTCTCATTGGTGATATGCCCATCCCTGACCCAGTATGTGGTGCCAGGGGAGGTCGTGCTGGGATTGGCTAAGCAGATTTTTGTGGCCAGCCTTGGGGCTGAGGGTGGAGTTGAGACAGCTCAGACGTCATGAGCTGGGAGTGGGGAGAGGTATGGTTCCCAAGAGGAAAGTTTGGGTCTTATTAGTATAAGAGGAATAAATTGTAAAAATAGATGTCCATTCTAGGGACCTTGGGGAAAGTCACTTCACGTCTGAATTTCTGCTTCCTCACATACATGTAAGTTCAAGGGCGGAAATGGGTCTTCTCAAGAGCAGTAATCCAAACTGCTCTCAGAGGCCTCTTGTGCAATGCCCCTTGGCTATGTCTTAGCATCCCTAGCTGGTGTCCCCGACAGATTCATCAGTAGGTTCGTCAGCACCAAGTGCAATTGCTACACCAGACCCCATTCTCACCGCAACCGAGGCTACATTACTTCTGATGTGCCTGGGCTTTGCGCTGGGCTGCTGGTGAACCTTCCGGGTTAAAATATATGTTTGGGCCACGGCGAATGGCATGTGTCATGGAAACGGTTCTTGTCACTGTCTCCTGGCAATGGCTCTTTTATTTTTTTTGTTTTTATTTTTATTTTTTTAAAGATTTTATTTACTTATTTGAGACAGAGAGAATGAGAGAGACAGAGAGCACATGAGAGGGGGGAGGGTCAGAGGGAGAAGCAGACTCCCCGCCGAGCAGGGAGCCCGATGCGGGATTTGATCCCGGGACTCCAGGATCATGACCTGAGCCGAAGGCAGTCGCTTAACCGACTGAGCCACCCAAGCGCCCGGCAATGGCTCTTTTAGACGTCATCTGTGGCTTCCCTTTGCTCGCCAGAGCTCAGACCCTGTCCGCGGAGCCAGATGGGGACACAGACAACATACCGCCCACTCTACCTCCATTTCTGTCCCTTGGAGGCCACACAAATTTATCAGATGAGGCCGGGTAAGGTTCAGCTGGGATGCCCACCCTTCAAAAAACAAAACAAAACAAAAAACCTCCACAAAACTGGACCAACCACACCTACATCGATTATCACTCAGAGTTCTGAGAATCAGTTGTCTGTTCTTAGGGAGGGGCGCCGGGGTGGCTCAGATGGTTAAGCGTCTTGCCTTCGGCTCAGGTCATGATCCCAGGGTCCTGGGATCGAGTCCCGCATCGGGCTCTCTGCTCCTTGGGAGCCTGCTTCTCCCTCTGCCTCTCTCTCTCTCTGTCTCTCATGAATAAATAAATAAAAATCTTTAAAAAAAAAAAAAAGTCTGTTCTTAGGGAGGAATTTCTGAGCTGTACGTGTCACAGGTGGAAAGACCTGATTATTTGGATGTCAGCAGAGCACTATGAGTTTTGGGGGGAGGTTTCACCTCGAAACCTTGTCCGATGTCTTCAACCTTGGTCACATATTAAAACCAGGCTTTGGCCTCCAAAACACAGGCAACAGAAGAAAATAAACAGATAAACTGGACCTCATCATGACCGAAAGCTTTTGTCTATCAAGGGACACCATCAAGAGCGTGAAGAGACAACTTACACCATGGAAGGAAATACTTGCAAATTATATATCTGATAAGGGATTAAAATCCAGAATAAGCAAAGAAATTCAACAATTCAACAACAAAAAAACCCCACACGGCCTGATTTTTAAAAACTGGGCAAAAGGGCGCCTGGGTGGCTCAGTCGGTTAAGCAACTGCCTTCGGCTCGGGTCGTGATCCTGGAGTCCCAGGATCGAGTCCCGCATCGGGCTCCCTGCTCAACAGGGAGTCTGCTTCTCCCTCTGACCCTCCTCCCTCTCATGTTCTCTGTCTCTCATTCTCTCTCTCGCAAATAAATAAAATCTTAAAAAAAATAAAATAAAAAAATAAAAACCGGGCAAAGGGTTTGAAGAGACATTTCTCCAGAGAAGATAGGCCAATGGTCGATATTATCACATGAAAAGGTGCTCAGTATCTTTAGTTACCAAAGAAACACAAAGTAAAACTACCCTATCACGTCATACCCCTCAGGATGGTGATTATCAAAAAAAGTAGAAAGTAAGTGTTGGCAAGGACCTGGATAAATTGGAACCCTTGTGCGTCATTGGTGGGAATGCAAAATGGCACAGCTGCTGTGGAGAACAGCTTGGTGGCTCCTCACGATGTTAAAAAGAAGGGCCGTATGACTCTGTCATTCTCCTCCTAGGAGTCTACCCAAAGAATCGAAAACAGGGACTCAAACAGAATCCTTTGCACACTCATGCTCATAGCAGCATTATTCACAGTAGCTAAAATGGGGAAGCAACCCAAGTGTCCGTCAACTGATGAAGGGACTGAAAAATTTGTCCATACAATGGAGTATTATTCTGCCACAAAATGGAAGGAAATTCTAGTACATGCTACAACATGGATGAAACTTGAGAGCATTGGGCTGAAGGAGATAAGCCAGTCACAAAAAGACAAATACTGCGTGATTCCACTTATGTAATGTGTCTAGAGTCGTCACATGCAGAGATAGGAAGTACAATGGTGGTGGCGAGGGCCTGGGGTGGAGACATGGAGGGTTGGTGTTTAATGGGGACAGAGTTTTGGTTTGGGAAGGTAAGAAAGTTCTGGAGATGGTTGGACAACAGTGTGAATGCAGTTGAAGCCGCTCAACTGTAGACTTAAAAGTGGTTAAAATGGGGAATTTTATGTTATATATATTTCACCACAGTAAGAAGAAAAAAAAATCACTCAAGAATTTCTTTTTTTTTTTTTTTAAGATTTTATTTATTTATTTGACAGAGAGAGACACAGCGAGAGAGGGAGCACAAGCAGGGGGAGTGGGAGAGGGAGAAGCAGGCTTCCCGCGGAGCAGGGAGCCCGATGCAGGGCTCGATCCCAGGACTCCGGGATCATGACCTGAGCCGAAGGCAGACGCTTAACGACTGAGCCACCCAGGTGCCCCTCACTCAAGAATTTCTAACGATACCTATGCCCAGGCTCATTCAGACCAATTGCATCAGAATCTCTGACTCAGGCCAAGCCATCAGTGTTTCTAGAAAGTTCCTCAGGTGATTGTCATGCCAGGATTGAGACCCACTAGGCCAGATCTTCAAAGCAACAAGCGGAGCGAATGATCTAGAGGGTGGTTGAGATGAGGGGAGACACTTGCCTCCCGCCCTTTTGACCTCTGACCTCTGCCCCTTCCCCTCGGTCCCTGAGGAGGCTGAGTGCCTTTTCTTCCAATCCTCTCCGGGAAGAACAGCACACCAGATTCTCCAGGGCACGAGAGACCCTTAGCACCTGTACAAAACACGTGTCAAAGAATTGACCCAATACAAACCAAATTCATTAAACTTTTTACTTTAATCTTTAGCAAGACAAGAGCAAGCGGGGTGCGTGTGCGTGTGTGTGTGTGTGTGTGCGCGTGCCACCCCATTTATGGAGTGACAAGGGGGGAGGATATATTTACAGATGCTTTGGGGGAAAAAAAATTTCCGTCTCCTATTCGGGGCTGGGTCCTGCATAACGGACCCTGGACAGCATCTGATGCTCCCAAAGACATCTCTGTCCTGTGTCATCGACGGGTGTGTGCTGGGTACCGACTCTGAACCCGCTATGCTGGGTGCAGACTGGGAACAAAGCATGCCCCAGCTCTCTAGGAGCTAACGGACCTGACCAGGAAAGGCAGGGACACTGAGATCAAGGAGAAATTAGAAGGACGTGTACTTTAATGATTGAACGACAGATAATCTGGACACCCAAAAATAAACCTTTGCTTTGTTATGCACTTGCCTAATGCCTCTGCTCCGGTTTCTCCTTTTGGAAAGCAGAGCTGGGACTCGGGGTGGGGAGAGGGCCAAAACATGCAATCAACCAAGATAAGTAATATTTTGGGGCAATCGCTGAAAAATAGAAATTCATAGCGCTGTGAATTGCGTAAGACTGATGAATCACAGACCTGTACCTCTGAAACAAATAATACATTTTATGTTTAAAGAAGAAGAAGAAGAAGAAGAAGAAGATAGTAGGATGA
>NC_138383.1:47711807-47771592 GCF_054177405.1 Leptonychotes weddellii
TGAGCCTGACCCTAATCCCCCGGGCCCTGCTCAGCCTCCAGAGCACCCTTCATGCCGGGTCTGGAGCATGAGAGACCTGGACATGAACTTCATGCCAAAGTGCGCACCGCGCGTGGGGAGACCGGTGACTCTGAGCGATCCCCGGGGAGCAGAGCCTGGGCGGTGGGCCTCCAGCCTAGATCTCGCTCTCTTCAAGAATCTCCTCCATGGTGTGGGTCAGGGTGAAGTCCCCCTCGCTGCTCTCGGACACGCTGCTGCCCCGGGGCCAGGCTGCGTGTCCCCGCGGGGGCCGGGCGCCCTGCCCCCCGAGACCGTGCACGGACAAGTGCAGGAGCTGCCCATTGCCACCGGATAAGGGCTGCAGCTTCTGCAGTGTCCCGGTGCCGTCTGCCTGGGACAGCTTCTTGGGACATTTCCCCAGGAATCGGAAGTTCTTCTCCAGGACCCAGGCCCTGCAGCCCGAGTGGCGGGCAAGCAGGAAGCGGACCCAGTGCTTCCGCAGCTCCGCCTTCACCTACGGAGGAAGAAGAGGGGGGGTTACTGTGCTGGAGTCAGGTCACCGTGTGTGTGTGTGTGTGTGTGTGTCCTCTCGGCAAGTGTGCCGCCGCGGGGAAACGTACCTTCTAACTGGGGGAGATGAGCAGAGAGAAGCGAACAAGCCTACATGTGTGGCCATGGAGCAGGATAGTGGGGCAAGGAGACAAAACTTAGAGATACCATGTTCCGGAAAGGACTGTGTGGAGGGGGCATAGGACACCTGCCTGGTGGACATGGCACCCCCCGCGGGAAGATGGGCAGCAGGAGTGAGCAGGAAGGAAGAGGGTTTTGCTGACCAGAAGCCTGCATTCTGGTGGGTGAAAGGGGGCTGGAAATGTCACCAACTCCTAAAGCCAGGAGGAAGCCACCTGCCCTCCCCCTTTCAAGCCTCTTTCCAGCGGAGCAGAGAACTGGTAATAATAATAATAATAATAATAATAAAAGTCACCATAGTTAGCAAGTACTGGGCCCTTTCCAGGAGCCCAGCAAGCCCAGAGCCACACTATACAGCAGGGACAGCTATTATTCCCATTTTACAGATAAGAAGACTGAGGCCCAAAGAGCTACAGTAACCTGACAGTCTCAGACCTGCTAAGTGGGTGAGGCACGGCCAGAATCCAAAGTTCAAGCGGGTTCCCCCTGTCATGCTTAATGTTCTCTGGGTGTCCCCAGCAGGGCCAGGGTTGGGTTCTGAGCCTCTTTCATGCATCCCGACACCTTCTCCCGGCTGTCTGGGCTGCCTCCTGCTCTCCCTACTGGGTGCTCACAGTGCATATTTGCCCCAGTCACTACACATTCCCCCATCACATAACCAGAAACCTCTGGGCGCAGCAGGATGCCAGCCCCAGCCTCACCGGGACCTGGATGGCAGCTTCGGAGACGTACCTCTCCATTGGCAAAGCAATACTGCAAGGCCATGAGTAATCCCTGCAAAGAAAGGAGGAGGTACCGTGAGGTTTGACTCAGGACAAGATGTGTCTGGGAGTGGCCTGGAAAGTGCAAAGGCCCGCCTTGTCTTAGTAGCCCCCGAAGACGTAGGCAACTACATTGCTAGCCCTAACTAGAGTTTGTCGTACTGGTTACATTAACTTGGATTTCACTGGGATCTCTTCTGACTTTGACCCCCACTACCCGTCTCAGCCCAGGTGTTTGCTTAGATGCTTGTAGGTTAATGATGATTAAATCCCAAAGACCCTATGTTCTTCATTCAATTATCCAAATATTGTACAAGACCACTATCCCATTTTTACTTGTTTATAGTGAGCAATGGCTAAATTTTTGCCTGAATTGCATCATTTCCTTTTGGGAACTGACCCTGCCCTACTCCCTGGGCTTCTGGCAAGGCTGTCAATCATAGTCCCCATGTTCTAGGATGGCCATCACCACCATAATCAGCCCAAATGGGCACGGGACCCAAGCAGGGCCAATGTGAGTTCTTTTCCCTGGGAACAGAGGAAGGGTTGCACTCTCGTCCCTGTGTTTGCCAACTTTACAGTCAAAGTAAGCCTAGAAATGGTAAGAGACAGATGCCCAATCTTGTTTGGGTACCTGGATCCAGCTACACCTGATCCTGAAATTTTCATTTATGCGAGATAATAAATAACCCCTTCTCCTGTCAGAGCATTTCTTTTGAGTAGATCATTTCCTGCCCGTGGTTTCTCATCACACGTAGATTAAAATAAAAATCCCCCAACCACAGAAGGCACTAAGGTGACCTGGGCTCTGTGTCTGCCTCGCTGACTTCATCCTGTGCCCTGCTTGCCCTCAGCTACTCTATTCCAGCCCCATTGGCCTTCTGGCTTCCTCCAGCATCTCAAGCTAATGTACTAGCTACCCGTTGCTGTATAACTCAGTGGATCAAAACAGTCAAGATTTACCATCTCACACACTTTCTATGGGCCAAGAATCCAACTGTGGCTTAGCTGGGTATTTTGGCTCTGGGTCATCCTTCAGGTTGCGGACAAGATGTTGTCAGTGTTCTGAAGGCTTGACTTGCTTCCAAGATGGCTTACATGCCTGCCACGTTGTTGCTGGTTGGTGGTAGGAGGCATCAGTCTCCCCCACAGAGCTGCGTGAGTGTCCTCGTGACATGGCAGCTGGCTTCCCCCAGAGCGGGTGATCCAAGGGAGCCAGGAGGAAGCTACAACCTTGATGACCTGGCCTCAAAAGCCACAGCTTCATGTCCACAATACCTCAACGGTCACGCAGGTCAACCCTACTCCATGTCAGAGGGCACTCCACGGGGCTGTGAATACCAGGAAGCGAAGATCCTTGGGGGCCATATTGGAGACTAACTAGCACAACTCATTGCTTACTGAGGTCCTTTCACGCTTTCTGTCTTCTGGACCATTCTTCCCTCAAATCTCTGCAATGCTTAACTGCCAGGAGTCTGGAATCAAAGCTGCTCTAGCCAGTGTTTGTCTTCCAGCGTTTCCTGACTCATCTGCTTCCTGATGTGATACCCAGCTGCGCTAACTTGCATACCACAGCTTCCCCCGTGACGTGAGCATCTGTGGCCCCTGGGCTATGTGTCTAAGGTACTGGAGCTCCATACGTGTGCAGGAGCCAAGTACTTGAGTGTCTATGGAAAGAACCTTGTAAAATGCCAGGACTCACAAGGAAAGGACATATTTCCAACTGAAGAGTGAAGGTCACAGTGCAGGCTCTCTCCCATCTCTCTTGATCATGTTTCTCTTGCCCCCTGTGGCTAGTAAGGGCGGCCTGGTACTGGAAAAGGAGCTGAAATTGTAAAGGAGTTATAACATGTTGTCCTGGGGGGAAATTCTTATGCTCTTCTTAATGGAAGCTGGAGATCTTGCAAGCTGGCTATCCCAACATCAGTCACATGTTTGGATTCTGCCCACCAATGAGGGATTTTCTTTCTCTTATGCATCTTTTATTCCATGGTGATAGCTCCTAAACAGGGGCATGGTGGTACCAGTTTATCACTGTCACACAGTCTCAGTGGAGGTTCCCAGCAGCCATGTACAGTTGGCAGGGTGGGTTATATTTGCCTCTGGGCATATATTAGAAGGGGTACCTTTCACGTGTCAGAATCCTCACAAATGAGCTGGCTAAAATATGATTCCACATCACAAACATGTCTTTCATCTCTTTGGGTTCTTGATTCACTGTTTTAGGAACCTCCTGGAGTCCGGTTAACTCTGATTCTAGATAAAGTGAGTGTGAAGGGAGTGGTCCCGCAGAACAGACGGCTCTCACTTCCTATGTCACCACCACTTGGCAATCTCTCCAAAGATCCCTTGATGGTGAAATTCTTTAAGAAATAAGCACTTGGAAGAGTGAAGGAGCCTCCAAGCATCAAGGAGAGGCAGCTGTTGGGTCCATGCCAATTCCTGCTGATGCACTAAGATATGACTCACCGGATGTGCTCCCACACATCCGCCCATGCCTACTCTCACCTCTGCCTGGTGGGATGAAGGGGAGCAGGGCAGGGGTACTCAGAAGGTGGGAGGCTTCTGTCCATGCACAGGCTCTGTCAGTGTGTTTCCTGGCTCAGTCTGCAGAGCAAATCGTGGGTCCTCATGTTTCTCAGTGGTGCATGGTGGTGGGCAGAGCTCCAGCTGCAGGACCAAAGGATCCAGCATGGTGGTGAGTCTCCAGAAATTACCCCAAGGATCTCTCCCCTCCCTGTAGGCAAATGCTACTCCTCACATGAAACCGAGGACCTTGTTTTCCCTCCCCTTGAATCTGGGATGGCCTTGTGACTTCCTCCTACCAGGATAACATGGTGGAAGTGACATTCTGGGACTTCCGAGCCTATGCCTTAAGAGCACTGGAAGTTTCTACCTTCTCCCTCTTAGAACATTCGTTCTGGGGAATGTTCTGAGAGTCCAGCTTCCAGGCTATGAGATGCCCAAGGTAGATGGAGAGGCATGTAGAGGAGAACCAAGACTCTGTGATTGAGAGCCTCAGCTGAGCCCCAGCCAACAGCTTGTGTCAATGTCCAGCCATGTGAGTGAATCATTTGGGATGTTCCCAAAGATGGGATGTTCCCAAATATGTTCCCATCTGAGCTTTCAGATGTTTGCAGCCCCATTCAAAAATTGCATGTATCAAAAGTATTGCTCTGCTGAGTCCAGGTGGCCCAGCTTATAGAATCATTAAAGATAACAACACGGTTCCTGCTTTAAGCCATGAAGTTTTGGGGTAGTTTGTCACATAGCAATCAATGGAAGGACTGAAATAAGCTCCCTTGCCAGAGGAGTCTGATAGGCTGATTCCTTTTTTTTTTTTTTAAGATTTTATTTATTTATTTGAGAGAGAGACAGAGCATGAGCATGAGCCTGGGCAGGGGGAGGAGGCAGAGGGAGAGGAAGAAGCAGGGAGCCCAATGTGGGGCTCAATCCCAGGACCCTGGGATTATGACCTGAGCCGAGGGCAGATACTTCACTGACTGAGCCATGCAGGCGCCCTGATAGGCTGATTCTTCCTCAAAATTTGTCCCCATAGCTCCCCTTGAGCATCTGGTCCTCAGAGGGCCTTGGGTGTATGAGATCAGTTGACCAAGGGCTCACATGACCAATCAAGCCCTCAGAGGAAGAAAGGCCATTAAATACTGCTGACATAATAGGTATGAGTTCTTGTTTCGTTCTTGACATTTTTAATTTGGGATTACTTTTTAAAGAAGATGAACACCAAACAACATAGGAAACCCAAATTATTAAAGCTTCACCATTGAAATACTCCCCCAAAGACTGAAATACATTAAACACGGTTTCATAATGGGAAAAAAAAAGAAAGGCTACCAATGGGTCCTGTGTCTCAGCTCAGAGCCACACACAATTCAGTTCCAACAGAAGGAAAAAGGAACCAAAGTTGCCCAGACCACGTGACCCAGGCTCTGTCTCTGGCCTTTGGGGAGCATGCAGTGGGCAGGAACATTCTCTCCACTTTGTCCCTACAATCTCAGCACCTGACTCTGCCCAGTGACAGTAGCTTTAAGACTCTGATACAGGGAACGTGGCATCTCCTGGTTGGGATCCTCACAGAGCATCATGATGGAGTGCTTCCCTGCAGGGGCTTAACCTCTACAAAGAAACCTCATCTCTGATGGCTATTGGCATATGCAAGTTCTCCCGAGTCCTCTGTCGCTACAGTGGTAGGATAATTTCTCCCTTATGGTGACAATGTGAGGGTTCTATGAAATCAAAAGCGTTTGGGGGTAAACAGATGTTTTCTAGTGTTCCATTTTAATTCCTCTTCTGGTATTTTTTTTTTTTTAGTTAGTTATTTAGTTTGTGTGTTTTCCAGAGATAATAGCATGTATCTTAACATATCATATTAATACTAGCATAATTCTGGCAAAATATAGAAAACTTCCTTTACTATAGCTTCATTTCCTCCTTCCTCTAAAGATCTAATGATCTTTATAATATAGTTTATGACAAGATACAGTTCGTAATAATTATTTTATACAATCTAATGTCTTTAAAAACAGTTAAAAGAAGAGAAGAGAAAACACGTATATTTATAGTCTTTTTATTCACTGTTGTGTTTATATTTTCTAGCACATTTAATTTCTTTCTGTGGATTTGAGCTACTGACTGGTGACATCTTCAAGCCTGAAGGACTTTTGATATTTCTCCTAAGGAGGGTTTGCTATCAACAAATTCAGTCTTTGTTTATCCGAGTATTTTTTTTTTTAATTTTACCTTCATCTTGAAACATAGTTTCAATCCTTGGTTGAATTGTTTTTCTTTCAATATTTTGATTACATCATATCACTGCTTTGGGACCTCTACTGTTTCTGATTATAGTCAGGTGTCACTTTGTATTGTTGGTCCCTGTGTGTAATGAGTCATTTTTCTCTTGTTACTTTCAAGAGTTTTCTCTTTGTGTTTGTCTTTCAACAGTTTGACTGTAACATTTCTAGGTGGGGATCTCCTTGTTTTATCTTCTTTGGGATTCATTAAGCTTTCTGGATTCACAGATCAATGTTTTTCATCACCTTTGGGAAGTTCACAGCCATTATTTCTCCAAATGACTTTTCTGCCCCTTTTTCTCTCTCTTGTCCTTCTGGGACTCCCATGTGTATGCTAGTATGCTCAATGGTGTTCTGCAGGTCTCTGAAACTCTTTTATTTTCTTCACCTTTTTTTTCCTGTTTCTCAAATTGGATCATTTCAACCAACCTATCTTCAAGTGCTTTGACTTTTTTTCTGTCACCTGATTCTGATATCAAGCATCTCACACGAAATCTTCATTTCCATTATTGTACTTTTCAACTCCAGAATTTTTCCAGATTGTCCGTATTTTGTAATTTCTCTCTCTGTATTAAGATTTCCTAATCGATGAATCTTTGTCATCATACTTCTCTTTAATTCCTTAAACATGATTTCTTTCAACCATTTGAACATATTTTTTAAGGATTTTATTTTTAAGAAATATCTACACCCAACATGGGGCTCTATTTCAAACCCTGAGATTGAGAGTCGCACGCTCCATCAACTGAGCCAGCCAGGCACTCCTGAACATATTTATAATAGCTTCTTTGAAATTCTTTGTCTGCTAAGAGACCTCTCAGAGAGTTCTATTGACTGTTTTTCTTTTTCCTGAGTATGGGTCACACTTTCTCTGCATGCCTCATAAATTTTTTTTTTTGTTCAAAACTGGAAGTTTTATAGAATCTGATCCCCTACTCCCCACTCCCTGGGTGGTTGCTGGTGTTTGTTTGTTTAGTAATTTTCCTGGGCCACTAGTTCTGTGAAATTTTTCTTCCCTGTAGTCACAGCCACTGATGTCTGTGCTCATTTCAAAAATTTTTGGTTTTGTGTTTAAGTCTGACTTCCTGCCCCTGTTTATAACAGCTTAACAATTAGTCAATGATTGGTCAGAAGTTGTGCTCAACCACCTTAAACCAGTAAGGCTTCCACACTCTTTGACAATGGATCTGTGTGTGGCTTGGGGGACCCATTCCAAGTTTAGAAAGTTTATAAATCTTCTGTGGCTTTTACTTTCCACCTCCCTTGTCTTCTGGGTGTGTGTGCAGGAACTTGTGTTCAGCCATCGACAATGTGGATATTCTCTCTGGTATCTCCTGAGAGTATATGCAACCTTGCACGTGTACACAAGCCTCCAGCCCACCAGAGAGATATGTAGGAGCTGATCGAGGCCCATGATGGGTGTCTCATTCCTCAAATCCTCCTGTTAAATTTCTGGCTAGCTTGCCAGGCTGTTTCTCATCCCAGCTAGGATCACTGTCTCAGGCTGTGACATTTTCATTTCTCTATCCTTTGCCACCGAGATCACTACTGTATTTGACAATGGCCAGGGTGTGGGCTTTTCCTGCTCTTTGACTGATCAACATCAAGTCAGCCCCTTTCTGCAGTGAAGCTGCTAGTTCTCACTAGAATTTCCTCACTGATGGAGAAGAGGTTGGAAGACAAGTGCACTTCAGGCTAAGCCAACAGACCCCACTGTTCTTACTTAGATTTAATAATTTTTCTTGAATAAACTCTTCTCAACATTTTGTATGCCTTTGGCTGGTTTCCAGGGCCCTCAAGTGGTTGCTATTGTCAATTTTGTGCAATTTTATTGTTGCTTTCTGGGGAGGAGATTTGCCAAGCACCTCTCTCCTCCATTCCATAAGTCCTGCCTTATACTAGCATTTTAAGATTATTAGTCCCAAGGTTACCACTGTATGGGGACTCTGCTGCTGGCGCTGTTTGTGATGGTCTCTTGCATTCATGGCCTTTGCTACTGAGCCATGCTTTTCAGGGAGATGTTTTTGTGGTCTCCTCCCTTTCAGTCCAGGCTGGGTCTGGGATTTGCTTTAGTTTTTTTTTTTTTTTTGGGGGGGGAGGTGGAAAGCACACCAAGTGGTGGGGGCAGAGAGAGGGAGAGAGAATCTCAAGCAGGCTCCACAATCAGCATGCAGCCCAACCTGGGGCTCAATCTCACAACCTTGAGATCATGACCTGAGCTGAAATCAAGAGTCGGATGCTTAACTGACTGAGCCACCCAGGCGCCCCTGGGATTTGCTTTAAATTTTAGAATGCAGCAGAAGTATCATTGTGTGAATTTCAGACCTAGGCATTTAGAAGGCCTGGAAGCTCCTGCTTTTGTGCTCTTGGGAGCTCTGAACAGCCATGTAGGAAGTTCAGCTTCCCTGCTAGACAGAGAAAGAACCTACAGCAAGGGAGAGGCCCTAAGACTGTATGGAGCTGAGGGATGTAGCTGGCAGTGAGAAATGAAGCCCCAGAAATTTGATCCAAATGAAGCCACTCCAGCTAGCCCCAGCCATGTGAGCCTTCCCAGCTCACGCACCAGACATAAGAGTGGTGAAGCATCTTGGAAGTTCCAGCTCCAGCAGGCATCGCGTGGAGCAGAGGTGAGCCATCCTTACTATGCCCACCTGGATTTCTGGTCCCCAGAATAATGAGAAATAATACAAATTATTGTCGTTGTAAGCTACTAAGTAACAGGTAACAATTTAAGGAATGGATAACCAAAATACTAAGGTAAAGGAAGCACAGCTCTCTCCAACACATCTTGACACAACTATCAAGCTTCAAGAGCCTCCTGGTCTCGACTCACTGGTTCTTACCAAGTTGTATTGTGTTCTGAGTATGTCACCTGAAGCATAGACAATGTTCATTGTGCACAATGCCTTGCAGAGAACCCAGCAAAAATAGGTCCATAATAAAAGTCTTCATGTTGACACTCACAGTTAATATGATTGTGAGTCACACCAACTATTATAGCTCAGGAAACAGACCACTTTTCCCTTCTTAGTCACTGAGTCATGCTGGCAGGATCAAGGCAACATTTTTGGTCTACACACCCTTCTCATGCCAAAGACCCTAAAGCTGTAGAGCCTGCTGACACTACAACTTCGTTTCCATCTGTGGGCTTTCTCAAATCTCAGCCTGTCTGGGTCAAGGGCATTTGGTTTTCTCCAAAGCAAAGGAATCCTGGTTCAGATGCCTACTTACATGGAAGGAGCCCAGAGTCAACTGAATGAAGAGTCGTATGAGTTTTGAAAATCCTTCCACTTGATCATCAGTGATGAAAGAGAAGAGAATCTCATGAACACCCAACAGAGGAATGAGGACCAGTGTTGACTTTGCCAATCTGCAAATGACGACCAAAAAATTGTCATGAAGGTCGCTTTGGGAATAGGCAATGTTTACTGCTCTTCTGTGCATGACTTTATTGTAGCTCTTATCATCCTGATAAATAGTTGATCTTCCAGTTTGTCTCCTTGGCAACACATTGAATGCCTTAATGGCCAGTGTGGTCTTGTTTACTGATGCACCCTTACACCTGACTCATGGTAGACGCTTGGACAACACAAATTGAGTTAATGAATGAATGAATGGATGGGTGGATGAATTGATGAATTCTCCTATATAGATTATGAAATGCCTCTAGATCTTAATGTTTTGACTGATGGATAGATTTCCATGTGCATGGCTGTCACCCTGGGACACTACACCCTTACCGAGTTTGACAGATTTCCTAGTACCTGGCTGGCAGGTGCCTCTACTTCTTTCTCTATTCAGGACTTCCAATGTCAGTGCTTTACTGAACCTGAGAAGGGAAAGCAAATGACGTGTCTGGGGTCACACAGCCACTAAGTGACAAATCCAGCCCTGGAAGTGAGGCTTGCGACTTTACACTCACACCCTGCACACTCCATGCAGAGCTTGACCGTCAGCCCCCATGCCGCCCCTCAGCCCCAAGACAGCAAGGGCTGCAGGAAATGAGAAACTGATCCTCCTCATAAAAAGTGCTGTGTGGAAGCTTGCTGTTGTATACACTCTACATAAAAAGGACAAACATTCCTTTGTACCACCCACGTGCAAAGTGCACAGCTGGGACCCAAGCATTCCATATCACATACCAGTGGTTCCCAAACATGGTTTACCATTAGAATTCCTTAAGGAACTTTAAAAGATGAATAGATGATAGATAGATAGATAGATGCTAGATAGATAGATAGATGAATGGATAAATGGAGAGATAGATGGAGAGATGGATAGATAGATGATAGATGGATGGAGAGATAGATGGAGAGATGGATGGATGGAGAGATGGATAGTTGGACGGATGGGTAGATAGATGGATAGATCAATGGACAGATAGATGATAGATAGATAGATAGATGGAGAGATAGATGGAGAGATGGATAGATGGATGGATGGATAGGTAGACGGATAGATAGATAATAGATAGAAGACAGAAAGATAATAAATAGATACAGCTAGCTAGCTAGCTTCCTCAGCCCCAGTGTCAACCTCCTGAGTCAAAACCTCTGGCTACTGGGTCTTGGGAATGTGAATTTTTAAGGAATTCCCCATGGGATTCTGAGAAGCAGCCACAGTTGGGAATGACTGCTGTTTTACTATTGAGGCGCTTCTTAATTTAAAACTACCTACATTAGCAAAAGTGACTCATATCCAGGGCACAAACAAAGCTACTGTCTTGTATATACACATTGGGAAAAAAAGAGTTTAATCCCTAATGACTTTTTAGCCCAAGTCACTTGTCTTAAAGGGCCAGACTTGGAGAGATCTCTCCCCACCACCGAACCCCATGGAATTAAAGATGTAGGAACATCAGCAGCTCATGGATGATGTCCTCGGGAAGGTTTAACTGTACGCAAGATAAAGTGTTTAGTATGGATCCTGCATCCGTGAGAGCCATTCAAGTGTACTGTTATCAAGGAAATGAAAGAAACCTCACCTTGCGTTCCTTGCTTGGCCCCTGCGAGTGCCTGAGTTTGCGACGATTGCTCTGGGTTATCTGGGTTTCAGTGACACATACTTACATACTTAGATGCAGATCCACATCTTACCATCAACTTATTCTTGGGGCCATGCTATGACATTATGTGTTTTGAATAAACTCTTTATGTTGGGATAATTTTAGATCTGCAGAAAAGTAGCCAAGAGAGCACAGAGAGTTCCTGCCTATGCTTCCCTCAGTTTCCCCTAATGTTAAATCTTGTATAATCATGGTACACTTGTCAAGACTAAGAAGCCAATATTGGCATGTGACAAATAACTATACTCGATTTCACCAGTTTTCCCACTTATTGTCCTTTTCATGTGCCAGAATCCCACATTTAGTATGAGATGATTTTTTTTAAAAGAATGACCATCTTAGAATAAAAAAATTAAAAAAAAATAATCTAAAGAATGACCATCTTTTTATGAAGCTTTGGGCCATTTTCGTAACTGCCAGCTCCCTTGTTGGATGTGAAGGGGTTCCCCATTCCTGAACTCATTCTAACTTCTCCTTAGACAAAACATCATGTGTGTCCCGGTTCAGATGGAAAATCCATAAATATCTATGGCCGTTTACTCTTATGAACTGTATTTATACTTATTTTTCAGCTATAGTCATTTGTTTATTTAAATTGTTTGGTTTATTGCAGTCATTCAGCGATCCAACAAATATTTATGGAGCATGAACCAGCGCAGTGGGAGAGGAGGTGTGTGGTCAAAGGCAGCAGAGCATAGGGACAGTATCTGTCCCTGGGTTCAAATCCCAGCGCCACCAGTAACTCGCCATGTGGCTTTGGGCAAATTAGTTAACCTCTCATCTGTAAAAATGAGGATTATACTACTGATAATATAATACGAAGCATTGAAACAATAAAAAAATTATTACTGGTAATAATACAATGGACAGTGTCGTTTTAAAGATTACCTGACAGGTGGCAAGTGCTGAGAATAATGGCATCTAATACTTGATGAATGATCAATAGTATTTAGCCATCACTGTTTTTTTTTTTTTTTTAAGATTTTATTTATTTGACAGAGAGAGATACAGCGAGAGAGGGAACACAAGCAGGGGGAGTGGGAGAGGGAGAAGCAGGCTTCCCGCCGAGCAGGGAGCCCGATGCGGGGCTCGATCCCAGGACCCTGGGATCATGACCTGAGCTGAAGGCAGACGCTTAACAACTGAGCCACCCAGGCGCCCCGCCATCACTGTTTTTAAAAGAAGCCGTCTTTGCCTTCAGGTTGCTTACAACCTCAATGACTTTGATCAATTTTACTTCCATTTGTGACATCTTTTGTTTTTGGTTGCCCACCAGAAAGTCTTTTCGGAAAGGGCTCTGGGGTTCAGCAGCTTAAGAAATGATTCTCCTTTATAAATTCATCAAGAGCTCTGCCCCACACACCACATGGAACATTAAGACCAGTCCTCCAGGGGGACAGCCGCCTGGGTGCTGGGACCCACAAAGAACAGACAACTCTGACCACAGTGAGCATCACTGGTCTCTATCTGTCCGCATTCCAGGGGCCTGGCTCAGCTCTCACGCTCCGGGCCAGGCACGTGTGCCATGTAACTCTCCTCCGCTGGAATGGGGGAAACCCAGGGACAGGCCTAGGACTACAGAAGGTTCTCCAGCTCCTAGCAACTTGTTTTTTTGGCAAGACCTAGATATATTTAATTTAAACTTTCCTAAAATATACTCCTGGAGGGGGGCCAAATCTTGAGAGCTACATTCTGAAAGTTCTCAAAATCTGGGAGAGATGGAGGCAGGCCTGTTTCTACCGGAGTTTGGACAAAACGCACCGGCCCCCATTGCCCCTTCCTTCTCACCCTAGCAGGGGGCGACAAAGGAAAACAGACTTGGAGGGGGATAGGGAGGTGGAAGAGGGCAGTGTGAGCTGGGGGGTGACCCACTGGGGTGACAGAATGTAGAAATGAGGGTGTTAGCACTGCTCGCAGAGAAAAATGGGCAAATGCACTCATCAGTGCTGGAGGATTCACCAGCCCAGGCAGTAAAATAAGGTGGCCTGGTGTGTCCTGAGAGACAGGGCCCTCATTTTTTGCTCATTAATGAGCATAAACTAATCAATTGTACTATGCTCTGCATGGAGAAAGAGTAAGTAAACAGAAAGCAGATGGCCAACAAAAATGGTGGGGAAAAATCACAAAGAAGCAGCCCTATTTGTGGAGACCCTGGGGAATGAACCCTGCTTTTATCAGGCAGGTGGCACCACAGGGCCGTGGTGGTTTCTCATGGTCAGTAATCCTTCGCACCGACCCCTCTGCATTGAGGATGTGATCACCAGCAACCTTCTGGTGACTGCTTTGAGTTTCCCAGCCTCTAAGAAATGAACAATTGTATAGTCTGGTTTATATATCAGTCTCTTGTGAGTTCAGCTGACATTAGTCAGCCCTCCAAAGTCTCAGCCACTCGGGAACACTGATAGGTTCCCAGCTCCGTCCCCAGGTGGTGGCAAAGTCGCCAAGTAAGGTGTTTTACCCTGGGAAGACTCAAGGTGGGCCATGCACCCAGGTTCCTCTTTTCAAGCTTTATCCTTGAACAAGGGTGGGGAAGGGAAAAGAACTTTCCAGACAGGTTGTATATATCAGACAAGCTATTCCTTCTCCCCCCAAAACAGCTGTCCTGAATCATTGCTCAGCCATGAGGTTCTCCCCAGTATCTTGATTTATGCTTCCCTAGATCCCTGGCTCCCAGTTGGGTATGCACACTTCAGGGTTATGCAAGACAGTCCATTTGGCATCAGAAGAAAATATAGTAAGGAAAGATAATCGAAGTTTTATGTGTTAATTTTTAATCTATCCTTTATAATTTTCTATTCTTTGTTGTATTTTATAATAGCTGTATCAGTTCAACAGACCATGTATATATATGGTGAGGGGCACGCTCAAAATTTCTTCACTGAAAAAGATGCATGATCAGAAAAGTTTGGAAACCACTCTCTTGGATAACTCCAAAGGAGATCCTGCAGAAGGGGATACCGAGGCTGCTTAGAAACACATCTGCCATAGCCCCACTAGAAAATTCCATGCGTTATTTCACGAGAGCAGCTGACCCCAGTAGTCCTGCACTCTGTGTGTCAGAATCTCTTGGGGGAAGTCTATAAGAAGTCCATGTGGTGGGGCTCATTTCCACACCTACTGAGTCTGAATACCCAGTGGAGGGCCTCAGGAGTCCATGCTTTTGGGCTGGCTGGCAGGTGATGCTTACAAGCAACCAGAATGGAAAGCTCCTATAGGGGGTGCTGTGGGTCTGGAGCATGGGGAAAGCCCCAGTGGTACATGGTGGGGTTTGGGAGCAGAAAATAGCAGGGTGCAGGCTCTCGGTCTGCATGGAAACTGGTGTCTTGGGATTTATCTTCCTGCTTCTGTCTCCTGGGAGTGCCGTCCTCTGTTGGGTTTCCCAGATGCCCCAGTGTCCCCTGAACAGACCCACGATGGGAGGACTAGAGCAGCTCTGACCATGGTTTTGGACCTCCACCCTCAGAGAGCAGTTAGAGGCTGAGCCTTGGGAGAAGGGCCAAAGAAGCTTTGAATCACTTAGAGTCTCCACCAGAGGCGCCAAGAAAGTCGGCGTGTCTCTGTGTTGTCCAAGCCAGCCCAAGTGCCTTGGGGATGGGGTGTTTGCAAAATATTTGGGCCAATTATAGCATATATTTGTCAGTGCTAAACAATGCGTGTTTGTCCATTGGGATCTCCTGGGCAAACCCACTCACCATATCCAATTAGATTGAGAGCCCACATCTTTGGTCTTCCTAAAAAGCAAGAGATGGGTCTCCTGTGCCAATTCTCATTTCACACACCCATTAATCCGGCCCAGGGAGGCCGAGTGACTTGCCCACGGTCACTCAGAGGATCTGCGGCCGTGGCCAGCATCAGCCCTTTCGACATGCGTTCACACCAATATACTAGTTTTGGGGAGTTGGGATGTGTGCTCCTTATAGACAGGGTCCACACAGTATCTTTCTTCTGTTCCCAGCACAGTGCCAGGCACATGGTAGGTGTTCATGAAATGTTTGTTAGATAAAGGGAAAAACTACCTTTCCAGCACACCTAGGTCAGGCCTGATTTTGGTGTTAGTGAGAGAGAAATAGAGTTCCACCCATCCTCACTCACACCTCTGCCTGTGGCCAAAATCCTTACACTTAGAACCACTCCTTTGGCTCAACCAAGTGGCTCAACCACCCATTCTTTTTTTTTTTTTTTTTTACTTTATCTCTTTTCTTCTTTTTTTTTTTTATTCTTATGTTAATCCCCATACATTACATCATTAGTTTTAGATGAAGTGTTCCATGATTCATTGTTTGTGCATAACACCCAGTGCTCCATGCAGAATGTGCCCTCCTCAATACCCACCACCAGGCTATCAACCACCCATTCTTAGGAGCATTTTAAGTTTCCTGCTACGGGGAATGTGTACAACCTTGACCACTCCTTTCATTTCCATGGGGCCAGGAGGCCCTCACCAGTAGCAAAAGCCCCACACAACCCCAAGACACCTTTTTCAGAGGTTCTCTTCTTGATATTCTTGTCTTAGAAGATAGACATACTGATGAGGCGGCTCATGCCCCTCTTCCCAGAACATTAACCAGAATAGCCTGAAGGGTCAAAACAATCTTGGACCACTGGAGGCCGACCTCAGGCCACTTACCTGTACTTATAATCTCTGAAGCACATTTGATGGGCTTTGAGCTTAGAAATGAGAAGCTTGACAATTTTCAGGAAGATGAAGAAATTGACCTTGGAAAAAAGCAGATATGGGCAAATAAGTGGTGGACTCCACATGGTTATGAAATCAAGGTCACTCTGAGCCTGGCCATCGGATCCTTGTCCATGTAAGCCAGGGGAAATGTGGCAGTCGGACGTTCAGGTAGTACGTGCTGTCAAGGTGTTGGCTGGGGCTGCGACCATCTGATGGCTTGACGGATCCTTGTCCATGTAAGCCAGGGGAAATGTGGCAGTCGGATGTTCAGGTAGTACGTGCTTGTGGTCATCCCCAGTCTTCCTAAGGCCACCTCAATACATCCACACATTATTTTATTTAATACTCACATTAATGCTCTGAAGAAGCCGCACTATTTTTATTTTGTGGTACAATGAGAAAACAGAGGCACGGAAGAGGCAAGTACAATTCCCAACGTTGCACAGTTAGTAAGTGACTGAGCTGATACTGAATATACCTTTACCTGAAAATAACCTGTTCTTCACTTAAACAGCCTCCCTTCTGTAAAGAACTCCAGCCCTATCGGTGTCTAACTTGAGTCCTGTAGCTGCCATGGAATTTACTGGAAAGCACACATTCTCTTCTCCCTAGACTGTATTCCACACCTGTCATAGGCTGGGACAGTTCCACCCTTCATTGTCAGCCTTGATAGAAATGATTAAATATGTCTGCAAATTCTTCAACACTGTTCCCTTTGAAAAGCAGAGCCTAATTTCCCCCTTCCTCTGGGATGTGAGCTAGACTTAGCTATGTGCATCTCATGAAAAGAACATGGTGGGAGTGAGGCTATGTGACTTCTGAGGTTAGGTCCTCAAAAGGATGGCATCAACCTGGTTCTCTCTCTCTCTCTCTCTGGGAAAAGCCAGCAGCCATGTTGTGAGGACACTCACAACCTGTAGAGAGACCCACCTGGGGGAACTGAGTCATCCTACCAACAACCAACACCACTTGCCAGCCATGTGTATGAGCCACCTGGGAAGCTGATTCTCCAGCCCCCGTCAAGCCATCAGATGGTCGCAGCCCCAGCCAACACCTTGACAGCAACTACATGACACATCATGAGGCTCTTGGAGAGGTAGAAGGGCAAGTGGTTCAATGCGGCTGGGGCTTGGAGAATGAGAACAAGATTTGTGAAGAGTAAGACGAGAGTGGAGGTGAGGGGAGAACCAGCTCCTGCAGAGCCTTTCATGGTCACATGGAGGAGTTTGGGTTTCCTTCTGAAAGCAATGGAGAGCCAGTGATGAATGTCAGGCAAGTGAGTTAGCCGATCAGATTTGCTTTTCTGCACTTCAGAAAGATCATTTTAACAACCATGCGGCGGCGGTTGGGGCGGGCGGGAGGGGGGGCACGTATGGATTGGATGAAGGTAAAACCAGAGTAGGGGAGGCTGGTTGGGAGCAGTTCATAGTTCCCAGGCAAGAATGATAGAGAGGTGATGTGAAGCCATAGGTGTGGTGCACCAACGATGGGGAGTACAAGATGCACTTGAAACTTTTAAGGAGTTTGAGTCAAATTGCGTTCGATAGTGGCTGGATGTGAGGTCAAAGATGACTCCAAGTTTCTCAGTAGAACTCAAATGTGCGGTAGTGTCATTCACTGAGAGTGGATAGAGGAGGAAGAGCAGTGCAGGGGGAAGAGGGGGAGGTCTAGTTATTTTGGACGCAAGAGATGTCCCAAAGCAGTGAGATATTTATGTCTGGATCTCAGCAGAGAGGTCCCAGCTGGAGCATGGAGCCAGCATTGGAGGAGGCGAGATTGTCCAGAAAGGCTAGGTAGACTGGGAGAGAAAAAGGGTTAAGAGACTCACCTTGTAATGAAGGGAAAGGTAGCAGAAGTGGAGGCGGCGCAAGAGATTCAGAAAGAGTAGCCAGGGCAGTGGGAGCAAAGAGAAGATTCAATAGGAACAAATGAAACCATCAAGTCAACAGATGGTTCATCCAATTCATTGGCTCAAAAAAGCTGTCAACTGTATGTTCAATTTGGTTTGGTTAATCGGTTAACTACAGGGCAGTGGGAGCTCACGGCCGTAAGAATTTAAGGAGGTAAATGCTACATGGGATTTAAGCAAACTAAGACTGCATTTAGCAACAGGGAGCTGAGAAAAGGTGTAGTTCACAGGTGAGAGCACAAGCCAGATTGCAGTGCTTTGCTTTGTGAGCTAGACGTGAAGAGGGAGACAGCCAGTGTAGACTACATTGAAGAGGCTTGGCTGTGAAGAGAAGCGGGATGATAGAGCAGTAATTGACAAGGAATGCAGAATGGGGATAATGTCTCCCCGCTTTTATGTGCAGGGCTGGAAGACGTTTGGGATTACAGTTGTTTTTAAAATGGAAAAGACTTAAGAACGCCTCTATGCAATGAGGAAGGAGCCAGTAGAGATGGTGATTGGGTGACAATTAATGGAGTAAAGTCTCTACAAACATTGAGCCAGCACAGTACTAATGCCTCCCACCTGGAAATAAAACCCTTGAGCCACATATTGAAACACAAGCTGCAGGATCCAACGTGTACCTCCCGTGACTTGCCTTATTGGCCCCAGGAGAATCAGTGCTCAAAACTAACAGTCTGCAGTTTTGGGCAAGAGACTATTTATCCAATCCACCAGCAAACAGGGATGGAGCTTCCCAGCCAAAGAATATGTAGTAACAGAACACTGAAATACAAACTAAATGCAACCAAGTAATTTCTTTCTTTAATGGGATATCTGCTTTTCATCACAAAGAGAAAACGCTGTGTCCTTGGCTTTAGCGATTTGTTGAACTCAGGCATTTTTCTCACAAAGTAAGTTTAACCGGGGAAAGGAACATATTTCAGCAAATTAATTTCAGTCGGGACTGTATCCTAGGAAATGAAGAGTTGTGATGAGGAGCATGTGGATTTGCTGTTCTTTGTGTCTTCCAGGGACCAGGCATGAGAAAATGGGCATCAACCCATGGGCCATATGGAGGCACTTCTTCAATGCCACGGAATGAAACACCAACCTGGATGAGCCTGTGTCCATCTAGGTGTCCCGCAGGACAAGAGTCAGCAGGCATATTTGGATGGTGCTGTTCTTCATTCGTGCACAAGCAGGAAAAGGGGGCTGAATAAGGGCATTTCTCAAGAACCCAGCCAACTCCTCTTAGATTCTGTCATCAGAATGGGGGTCCTTAGGACCCCAAACATGTAAGGCTCCCTTTCAGGTCCTAGACAGTGCGGAATGCATTATCATATATAACATTCTTGGTGAAACTCCTGTGGCACCCCAGCTCCTGTGCTTAGATCTGGGTCTATAGGCTGGCAGAGGTGATTGCTAATATGGTAGGGGGCTCAGAAGGTGGCTTCATCTATCCCTAAACTTCTCCATCAACCTCCATCCTCTCCTCATCTGGCCTGCCGTGTGGACTAAAATGCCTACTGTTAGAGCTGCTCCTTTGGGTTAAAATACTTCATCCCCAGAACCCTGCTGAAGTGCACACATCACATAGTAGGTAAGGAACACCTAGGAGAGGAGAGGGGTGCCCTTTCTCCATCTATTAGTCATTCATTTGCTCATTTTTACAGTGAATAATTCAATCACTACTTATGATCTGACCTACTTTCACCATGGGAAGCAGAAGATGGGATGCAACAAAGCTAAGTTTTAATGGGCTGGGAAAGTACAGGGTATGGAGAGATTCCCACTGTAACTCTTAGAGGAGGGAAATGTGGAAATGAGGAGATGTTTTGGGGACACAGAGAGCCCCTGGGCTCCTGGTGAGGCAGAAGACCTAAAAAGGGACAAGACCAGTGAAGACTAATTTTACTGATTTCTCAACTTTGCCAAGTCCTGAGGTTATCAGAGAAGATTCAATAGGAACGAATGAAACCATCAAGTCAACAGATTCATTGGCTCAAAAAAGCTGTCAACTGTATGTTCAATTTGGTTTGGTTAATCGGTTAACTCCAGGAATCATGGTGTGGATAGAACAATCTTGCAGTGTATGTATTTTGTAAGGCTGTCCATGAAGGTTTGGACTAATCAAAGCTTTACAGATTTTCTACTGGGAGCAGAGGAGACTAAGATATAAGAATATTATATTATTCCAGGATGGTTCTATTCTAAATGTACACTCAAGGGTAACAGGTTAATTTAAGTAGTGGAGTCTTTTATCCTGAAGAAGATGGGAATTCTCCAATTTCTATGTCTCATGAAAGACTCACAGAGCATCTAGACTCTATGCATTGTCACATTATGGTTATTTCTGAAACATAGAGAATCAAGAGGGCAGCAGATAAAGTCAGCTGGGATATCTGGAAACCCAGTGTGACGTTCATTCACATCAGCCCAGATGCAGATCCACAGATGCAGACCCAGTCTGGGGGTGGTGGGAGAAGCCCAGCTATGGTAACGAGGATGCTCACTGGGGAGCCTGAGTCTGGGGATGGGAGATTCTCCTTAGTCCCATAGCTCAGTTCACCATGCACAACTGGCTTGTCCCAGAAGCCTCTGCTCCATACTCCAGAAAATAGGAACCAGCTTCAAATTTGGACAAGATGAAACACGTGCCCTGAAATGCCAAATGTTATGAGCAACATCTTGATTACTATGATATTTTTAGTAGCTGGAAAATATGTGGGGTGGGGTCAGGAAATTCTTTTTTTGCCCCTAACACAATAAAGGTTTTGTTTTTTGCTTATGAAATACTCTATCACAGCGAGGGGGAGCTCTGCTCCATGCAGACATTCAGGGACCCAGGCTCCTGCCGTTTGTGGTTCCAGGAATCCTATTTTGGGCCTGGGGTTATATCTACTCAGGTCAGTGGAAAACTGTAACATGTGGTCTTTTAAGCAGATGTGGAGACAATTGTTGGCTCAGTCATGGTCTGATGAGTCTCAAAATCATAATTATTAGGTTTTGAACTGCAGAAACTATGGGACATTCATCCTTTTTCCCCTGAAAGAAATTAGCACCAAGCCACGCACACAGCAGGTGCTCAATAAATATTAAATGAAGGTGCAAGAGAGCAAATGCATGTGATTCCAGTGCTAAGGAAGCCCACCATGACAGTTCTGTTTCCATCAATCTAGGGTGGAGTCCAGGCTGTTTTGTTTTTTCCCTTAATCTCCTGAGCTGTTCTGTGCAACCACTGTCTAGTCCAGGGTCCCTCAACCTCAGTACGATTGACATTTGGGGTGGGACAATTCTTTGTTGTGGGGGCTCTTTTGTGCACTGTAGAATGTGGAACAGTATCCCTAGCCTCTATGCATTAGCTACCAATAGGACCCCCACCCCAGTTGTGATGATTAAAAATGTCTCCAGACATGGCCGAATGTCCCCAGAGGGCAGAATCCCCCTCAGTTGAGAACCACTGGTCTAGCCCAACTCTGATTTTATGGAAGAAACACAAGCCCAGAGAAGTCAACTCACTTGGCTCAAGGGCACACCACAAGTCAGCCACGAAGCCCATGCTCTGTGTAGGGTACATGAATCCCACCATCCTCGGAGCGTACAGAATAGGATCCTAGAGCCGGCGTGGGGCCGGGGGTGGGGTGGGTGGCAGGAAGACATCAGGTTCAGCAACCCATTTCTCAGGACAGAGTTTCTCCTCTTGGAAATTGATAGAGATGAATAATCCAAAGCCTTTCTCTGTGTTCTGTGTCAATGTTTTACCAGTTTATATTCTGATGTCCTTCCTTGTGACCAAAAGGAACTTTTCTCACTTCTCTTCAAACCCGTTCCTCTTGTCCAAGCCCCTGTACACAAACAACCATAGCCAGCAAGGGTCTCTATAAGACCTTCGTGGACCTGAGGATGATTATGGAAGTGTCCCTTCCAAGCATGCCTGTTGACGTCCCTGAATTTGAGAGGTAGATTAGGAAAGAGCTTAGTCTCCAGGGAAGAAGAGAGTTCACCAGACGTGGAGCCATCAGATGGGGATTGCAGGGGGAAGGGCAGTGTGTGCAAAAGGCATAGGAGGAGTGAAACACCAGGATGGATGTGGGGGAAGGGTGAGTTTCCCCATATAAATTGAGCATGGGGTGCTTGTGGTTGGATGGGTAGTCAGGGAATGACAATACTCACCATACTAAGTACTTTGGAAGCATGCCCGAGGGCAATAGTGTGTCATGAAAAAGTCACCCATAGAAGAGAGACATCATCAAGTTCTGCTCAAGAAAGACCACTCTGACCACAATGCGGAGGATGGATTGCCAAGGGCAAGAGTGAAGGAGGGAGACCAGACAGGTGTGCACAAGAAATCCCAAGAGGCTGAAAAACAACAGAGACCGTGGGGTGAGGTGAGCAGGAGGAGCAGAAGGTATAGATGGGAAAGAGAGGAGCCACTGTGAGCTAAGGTGACTCTGGCCCTTTCTGTGTTGCTGGTAACAGCTGGGGTGGTAGAAGCAAGGACATGTAAAGGTCGTTTTATCCAAGAAGAGAAGATAGAGCAATTGTCTTGTCCTGGTGAGAGAGAATGTGGCTACAGTAACTCAGAAGCAGCAGGAGAAACCAGCGCACACGTCAGCTGGCCATGCACAACCAAGCAGCAAGGCCCAGAGCAGTGGCACCACCCTGGTCGAATCACTTGGGAGCTTTTAAAACTGCAACTGTCCGGGCCCCACCTCCAGAATTTCTGCTGTAATCCTCTGGGGTATGAGCCACCACATTTCTAATGCCCAGCCAGCTTGGAGAACCACCAGTGTGAGGGTAAAGAACCCCACAGACTCCCATGTGCGCCCCAAATCTGGGGATCTTGTTGCAATGCAAATTCTGATTCAGCAGGTCTGGGGCGGGGCCTGAGAACCTGAATTTACAACAAGCGCTCAGGTGACCACACTTTGAGCAGTGAGGATGCTCTCCAGCCCTGGCTGCACATTGGAATCCTTAGGTCACACCTGAGATCAATGAAACACAGATCTCTGGGTGTGAGACCCAAGCAAAAAAGAATTTGTAAAGATACCCCCGTCCTTCTAAGAGCAGCCAAGACCAAGAACCATTGATGTGGCCTTTAGAAAAGAGCAGGGTAAACACTAGGGTTTCAGCAACACCGAGCCTGAGCTCCATCCCAGGGAGGGCCTGCTGGCCTCCATCCTGCCTTCTTCTGCCTGGTTAGTGGGAACCTTCTGTGCCGGGGGGTGTGGGTCACAGGTGTTCATCGAATAAGTTCATGCAGGGCTGCCATCTGCTCGGGCTGGCTGCCAGGATGAATGGAACATGGGGCTTACTGTGGCCGCAGACAGGTTTTGGACAGATACGTGCAATGAAGCATTGCTGGGACCATAGCAGAAGTCTGTCCGGGGTCTGGGAAGGACGCAAAGGAGGGTGTGACCATTCTATTTCCTGTGGGGAGTGTCTGGGGACAGCAGTCGGGAGATAAGATGGCAGAGGGAGGAGGTACCAAGCTCAGGAGGGTCCAAGGCGAGGTACTAATGTGTGAGAAGCCTGCATCAGGCACGTGGGTAGGAGGCAATAAAGATCTGGGGGGGGGGGCAGTAGCACTGGGCTGTGGTTACAAGTGCTGGTGCCCCCAGTCAGACCCTTTGGGCTGAGATCCAGCGCCCCCACTTACTGGGACTTGAGGTAAGTGTCTTCCTATCTTCTCGGTGTCCTCGTGAGTCAAAGAAACAATAATGGCAGCTACCCATAAATGAGTTAATATACACCAGGCACTTAGATGGTGCTGACATAGAGGCAGCACTCAGTACAGGTCATGGGCAGTGGTGGGGGTGTCTGCCAGGACGGGGTGCTGGGGTCACAGTGGGCCGTGTGGCTGGAGAGGACAGGAACGTGGAGAAGTGACACGGGGGAGGGGCAGGGCAGAGCTCATGATGTGGCTCTCGCTTGGGGTGTGCATGGCCAGATTCACTGTGTGTGGAGTGACCGGAGGGGACGCAGCCAGCATACCCATGCCACCGCTAAGCCTAGACATGACACTGGCCTCGGAATCATCAAGAGCACCTCCACACTCCCCCTCAACTTCTATGGATGCTTTTCCCTCCCAGTCCCGAGGCTCTTTGGCAGATTGTGTCTCACACAGTATCATCCAAAAGAGCTTTATGACTCTGGGTCCTGCAGTCCCTCCCCAGCTGTAAAATTCTGGGGCCACTGGGAATAAGGGCCCTTCTTCCTCAGGGTCTCAGAGAAGCAGCATCTCTTGACTAATCCCCATCCCTGCTTTGGGTAATATTGACTATGCTTTTCTCTTCTAAAGAGGCTTCCTTTCACCCCCCCTCCCTCCTGCTAATGGTATTAAAATCCAAGCCAATAACTTTGCCATCCCTAAGCTCGTTGGTAACTGAAGGTGCCCGCGTCCCCAGGGGCCACCAATACAAGGTCACTGAGCTGGTTACAGGTTTCTAGACATAGTCTGAGGACCCAGAGAGAAGGAGGCATGTAGTTCAACCCTGCATTTGAGTCCTGAACCAGAACAAGGAGAAGCCTCTAACTTGTTCCTTCTCTTCTCAGTCAACACATCCTACTCACAACTCAACAACTCCTTCTCAAGGGAACTGGTCCAGGCTCACTCCAAGACAGAGAGTTTTGGTAAGGTGGCAGGGGAAGGGGAGTGGGGTCCCCCACAGCTGCCAAGCTCAGAGAGGAAAAAAACAGGAGTGGGATGGTCCTTACCATTACATAAAGCAGCATGGGCCCTCGGATGATCCACCAGATTATCTTATTCCTGTTGGTTCCCCAGCACCTATGGCAAAGGGGCAGAAGAAGACTTAAAAGAGAGACAAGGTTGAATGAACAGCCTCTTGGCCTCTGGAAGGAGGATGCTCGCACTCAAGACTCCCCCCTCCACCCCACTGTGAACAGTGAAACAATAACCAATTTTGTACCCATATCGAGGGTCACTGCTAACCTATGCAGTGACTTTTTGTGTTAATTTGAGCTAATTTTGTGCTAATTTGCATGTGTAACTAAGCTAACAAACTAATCACTACAAGAAAGATCTGTGATCATCTTATCTGCATTTCTAAGTATATTCTAGGTGGCCAAAATGGAAGGGAATGGATATTCTCTTTGGGAAAATGGTATAAATCCTTGTATTGGGGCATATCTGGGAATTACTGGCTCATGGAAGCATGAGAGCAGGTGAATTTCCTACCCTGTGTTCTCCAGCTGTGCACGGGCGATACTCCAGGGTACAACAAACAGCAGCGGGAAGGCTGGGGGTGAAAACAGGGAAATGCAGTCAGGAGCTGGTTGGCCAAACCTGCCTGCCTCCCACCCCAGCCCGATGGGCCAAAAGCATCTTGGTAAAAACTTATAAAAGCCCAAATATCACCGAATTGCAGGCTGAGAGCTGGAGAGACGTAGGGTGGCACAGAGCCCATCTGTTGTTTTACTGTCAGACAAACCAGGAAAGCAGAGAGGAGAAAACACTTGCCACATGTTGCAAAGCATCTCAGAGTAAATCCAAGACATTAACCCAAATCTCCCAGATTGTAGGCCAACCATATTTCTTCTGAATCCTGCAGCCTCACATTCTCCAAGAGTCTGTGGCAACTGGGGTTCCAGACCCCGACTTGAAGACTCAGTTGGCGTTATGGACTGAATGTTTGTGTCCAGACCCCACCCCACGTTGAAGCCCTAACCCCCAATGTAATGATAATTGGGGATGGGATCTTTGGAGGTAGCTAGGTTTGGAAGGGAGGGTGGTGGGCATCTTGATGGGATTAGTGCCCATATAGGAAGAGACCAGAGAGCCTTCTCTCTCTCTCTCTCTCTCCACCATGTGAGGCTACAGTCAGAAGGCAGCTATCTGCAAGCCAGGAAGACCCCTCACCAGAACTCTGATCTCAAACATCCAAGCCTCCATAACTGCAAGAAGTAAATGTCTGTTGGTTGAGCCATGCAGTCGATGGCATTTTGTTATGGCAACCTGAGCAGATCACTACAGCTGGGGACAGGGTAGGAGTAAGGGCATCTGATTCTATCAAAAACCTTGTCAGTTTTTGAACGTAGGCATCGGGTCTCCAGTGCTCATGTGTAACTGCATGTGTGTACACACACCCCTTTCTTCAGTATCTTGTCGCGGGAGGATTCTCTGTCCCAGAGCCTCCCTCCAATTGGGAAACCAAAGGCTCTATCAAGTTCCTCTGTTCTGATGGGCCCCTAAGAGAAGAGGCTGGGGGTTCAGGTCACTCACCCCAACCCACCAGCATGTATCTGGGCCACAGCCGCCTCTCAGAGAGCACTGTGGGCTCCAGCAGCGTGTGGAGGTAAAGGCCTTCGACCAGCAGCCATGAGTGATTGGCGCCCACGAAGTAGTGCAGCAGGACCTGGGCCGAGCGGCAGGAGGCAGATACCTGCAGAGGACAGAGCATCTGAGAGTGAGGCCAGGCATTCTTATGTGGACCCGAGAGGATGGAGAAGGGCCTCCCCATGCACAGCCATCCCTCTACCTTGCCTCACCCCTGGAATCTGCTGACCATCTCAGAGAGGCTGGCAACAATACCAAAATGGGAGGGAGGGCTTCCTGTAGGTTTCAAAGCCCAGCCTCTTCCTTGACATTCTAGATATTTGTAGACAAACAAAAACAGAGAGAACTCATCAGCAGCAATTTCCCTAAAAGAAACACTGAAAGGTATGCTCTTTGATCTTAGTTCAACTCAGCTAGAAACCAATAACTAAAAAAAATCTTCGTATGATTGGAAAGGAGGAAATAAATTTCTAAATAACCCATGAATCAAAAAAAGAAATAATGATAAAAATTAGAACTTATTTCTGAACCGAATGAAAAGAAAATACTGGATATCAAAATGTGTGGTATGCAGCTAATACCACATCGAGAGTAAAACCGATAACCTTAAATGACTTAATTAAAAAAAGAAAAAGGCTGAAAATGAATTATCTTAAGTATCATGTCTGAAGAAGAAAGCAAACTTAACCTATAGAAAGGACATGGCAGGAAAGCATAAAGATAAAAGCAGAAATTGATGAAAGAGACAACATAAAGAGAATCAACAATGTTAAAATTTTGTTCTATGGAAAGTCTAGTAAAGCCAAAAAACATATGGCAAGGATTATCAAAAGGGGAGAAAAGAGTGAAAGTATAAATAATCAATATCAGGGATGCAAAAAGCAATACCTCCATAGCTGCAACAGACCTCAAAAAGATCTTAAGAAACTAGGAACAATATTATGGCAAGAAATTTGAAAAGTTAGATGAAGCACACAAGGTCCTAGAAAAACTCAAGTTACTAAAGCTGACACAAGAAGAAGTAGAGAATCTGAATGTGAGTTGAAACTAGTCCATAATTAAAAGCCTTCCAATAAGGAAAACTCTGAGCCCAAATGGCTTCACTGGAGTGATCTATCAAATGTTTAAGAAAGAAAAATACCCGTCTTAAATAAGTTCTTCCAGAGAACAGAGAAAGAGGTAACAAGTCTGATTTGTTTTAAGAGGTCAGCATAAACTTTATCTTCTTTATCACAAGAAAAGAAACTTCCTCACAGGTGCAGATGAGGGAATGCTGAACAAAACACAGCATCAGCTAATGAATCCAGCAATATAGGAAAAAGAGTAATGTGTCAGAACTGAGTTGGGCTTATTCCAGGAATTCAGGGTTAATTTAACAGGTTACTACAATCATTATTAACAAGATAAAGGAAAAAGCATCACAACAGAAGCAGATTTCAATGTGGAAAAGCTTTGCTGCTTTAAAAAATAGTAATAATAATAAATAATAATAATAATGGTAATAAAGGCTGGTCTGGTTCAGTTGTTTTGTTCACAGATGAAGAAATTTCCCACCCAAGGACACACAGCACCCTGTGGTGGACTCTTCCATGACAATTTCCTTTACCTGCCCCAGTCTCGGGAGGTTTGGTTTTTTTTTGTTTGGTTGGTTTTTGGGGTTTGTTTTTAAGTCAGATGATGCTTCTCTAACCAGAAGGCCTTTGACACCCCTTTATCTCCCTCTTCCTCTTCCCAGCTCCACCTTCCCGCCCCACGATTCCCAGGACTGATCCACCAGGTGGGAGGCTATGGTAGGGAGGGACATACCTCCGACATGTAGGATATCCACCCTTTGTCATTGTTGGGTCTCCTGGAATAAGAGTTGGAGTGGATGGCATCCTTCACCAGCACAGCCAGGGCTCTCAGGATGAAAGAAGCAAACAAGTTCATGTGGATGTAGTTGCGTGTGCAGTGGAGTTTTCTGTTCAGGGAGAAAAGCAGGTGTCTTCCCTCAGGAAAGAATGGTTCAGACCAACAGGTGTGTGCCCGAAACACCTGCCCACCTATCACTAGAGGGCAGACGTTGATAACGTAGACTCCAGAGCAATACGGCTGGGTTATGTGATTTTCTCTGTGCCTCATTTCCCTCATCTGGAAAATGGGGATAACATTTACACACTGAGTAAAAATTGAGAAATTGAGGCAGAAGGGTTAAATCAGCTGTCCAAAGTCCTAGAGAAGTAAGTGGTGGGGCTGAGATTCAGACCCAAAAATTCTGAGGCCAAAGCACCACTCTCCAAGGCTCTACTACCTATAAGGACAAGAGTGCTTACCTCAAGGATTGCAGGAGTACCAGTCCGTTAATGGGTGCAAAGTACTCACACAGTACCTACACATCATAAGTATCCAGAAAATGTCAGCTCTCATTACCTCCTCCTCACCTACCTGAAGCCTCCTGTAGGCTTTTTTTTTGTACTGGCTGGTGTAAAACTGTGTCCTCAGTCTCTCTAGCCAAAAGGACCCTTTTCCATCACTGTGCCCTCACAGCCCTGCTGCACAAATAAAGGAAAAAGCATCACAACAGAAGCAGATTTCAATGTGGAAAGCTTTGCTGCTTTAAAAAATAGTGATAATAATAATAAATAATAATAATGCAGCCCCCAATGCAGCACAAATCTGCCTGGTTTTAGAGTTATTATTACTTTTTAAATTTCTAAACAGTACTTGAGTCAGGTCTTGTGTTTTATTATGTATGCACCTTTCTCCCAAATTAGATTGGGTGCCACTCAAAGGCAAGGACTAGATCTTACTTTCTAGCACATGAGGCAAAATGGACATCTGGTCAACCAGACTTAGGCTTAGCTAAAGTAACTTTCTCCAGGGTTGGGCAGCTACTTTCTCTGAGCTTGCTTCTGGGATTTTAGGAAGGTGAGTGGAGGAGGTCATGGATAGCAGAGGGTACAGGCTATGGAATTCTCCCACTGCTCAAGAATTACTCTCTGGATGGGGCATATGGTCATGACTCTGCTCCAGGAGCCATAGAATATCCTGGGATTGAGGGGTCAGACACGGAGTTAGGGGATACAAGGAGGGGAGCTGTTATGGAGCTAGCATCCAGGTCTCCAGAGTGCCCATCTAGGTCTCCTGCATCTTTATTGAATGCTCATTCTGCCACATTATACTCAATTAATTTGCTGAATGAAGGCCAAGAGGCAGCCTTGGAGGGCTCCCTCGGGGGTCCATAAATATCTCACTTGGGTGATTTCTAAAAACATGATTTAGCAAAATGCACTCAGGCTTGGAATTCTGAGAAATAATATAAGGGAATGAAAATGCTCAGTCTCTGAACTGCCTGGTTGTGAACCTGCTCCCATCACTCACCAGCTGCCTGACATTGGGCAAGTTACTTGATCTCTCCATATTTCAGTCAACACACTTATAAAATGGGGCTAATAATAATGCTAATATCCTAGGAGTAGAATAAACCTTAATTCTGATTAGCAAGAAATTTAAATGACTTAATACATGTAATGTGCTTAGAAATGTGCCTGGCGGAGGCACTCAAATGACTGATAGCTAATTGGAGTCTGGGGGCCCAGCTCTACCACTTGCTAATTTGCTTTGGGGAAGTTTCTTAATCTCTTCTGTAAAAATCATGCCTCTGGTAGGGTGGGGTAGACAGGAGGTTATCCAATCCCAAGGAGGCTAAAGCAGAGTTAAGACTCCCAGATTCCAGTTCCAGCTGTACTCTGTGACCTCCAGTGACCCAGTGCCTCTCACTGGGCCTCTAATATCTCTTTCCCCTCCACCTGCACCACCTGCAAAATAGAGTTGTTGGGCTGGAGACTCTCTCAGATCCCTTTCAACTCTGATGGGCCATGACATCAGCCAGCCCAGTCTTCTGCCTTCTAGAGGGAGCCAGTGAGCAAATTCCAGGGTGGACACCTGAAGATGTGCAGGCAGAAGTTCCACTCACCGAAGAAACAAGAGGAGGGTGAGTGCCAGGAGGAGGGAGATGATGGAGAGAGAGTACCCCACGGTGTACAACACCTTCAATGTCGACAGCAAAGCATGGTGTTCCACCTGAGGATAGACAAGGAGCAGATATGACCACCAAGCCAGGCAGCTATGACCTCCACCCCCTAGTTCCATGCCCAGGATGACCAAGAGTCTAGGCATGCACTGTAGCCTTGTTGACACCCAATTAGAATAACTTAGACTGCTCTCTGGCATATCTCAGAGGCCAAAGAGCCTTGATGAATGAAATACCCATTGGGAATCTCACCTCTATGTCTGGTCCTATAGCCCAGCATTGATGCACCAAGATTCACAGTATCATGGAAGAATTGTGCCCAGAACAAGAGGGTACCTTAGAAATGAGGACAGTTTTTTTGTGCCTGGGTGTGCTGTCCCTAGAGTGTAGGTGTTCTTCTCTCTGGAAGATGGGGCCAGGTTCTTATATGGATGTTCCTTCCTAAAATAACTTGTCATGCATGACCACTTAGGTGAATACCTCATAAAACAGTGGAATATTTTCTCTGAGTCCCAGGGTACCCCGATTGCGAACAGGGGATAATTTATTGGAAACTCTGTGTTATTGTGATTTTCCAATGGAATTTCACCTTCTCACTCAATCCATCATGCTACTAGCCATCAAGATGATGTTTCTCACTAAATTTTTGTACAAGAGCCCACAGCAAATATGTATTACATGCTAAATCATGGCTTAAACTTCTCCACATAACACTTTTATCAGCTTTATTGAAACATACCTGGTGTACCATAAACTGTACATATTTAAGGAATAAACCTGGATGAATTTAGAAATGACTATATCTGATTTCATCATCACATTCAAGATAATGAACATTTCCATAACCTCCCAAAAGTTTCCTTGTGACCCTTTATAATATTTCTTCTCTCATTCCCTCCCACCATCTTATGCCCGAGTAAACACTGGTCTGCTGCTCTCTCTGTCAAATAAATAAAAAAAATCTTTAGAAAAAAAAAAAAACACTGGTCTGCTTTCTGTCATTAGAAATTAATTTTCACTTTCTAAAATTTTATATAAATGGAATCCTATGATATGTACTCTCCCTCCCTCCCCCTTTCTCTTTTTCCTTTCTTTCTTTTCTTTCTTCTTTCTTTCTTCTTTTTCTTTTCTTTTTTCTTTCTTTCTTCCTTCCTTTCTTTCTTTCTTTCTTTTTCTTTCTTTCTCTCTCTCTCTTTCTTTCTTTCTTTTCTTTCTTTCTTTCTCTTTCTTGCTTTCTTTCCTTTCTTTCTTTCTTTCTTTCCCAAGCTTATTTACCTCGGAATAATTATTTTAAGATTCATCCATGTCATAGCACGTATCAATAGTTGACTTTTTATTGCTGAGTAGTATTCCATTGAGAATATACCACAATTTATTTATCCACTCACCTATTGATGGACATTTGAGTTGTTTTCAGAGTTTGGCTTTCATAAATAAGGTTGTTATGAAAATTTCTGCATAAATCTTTATGTGGACATAGGTTTTTATTTCTCTCAAATAAATATCTAGAAATAGAATGGTAGAGTAGTATGGTGTATGTTTTAACTTAAGAAACTGCCAAACTCTTTTCTAAATAAGTTGTAGCAATTTATGATTAGGAGTTTCAGCTGCTCTAGATTTTACTAACACTTCATATAATCAGTCTTTTAAATTTTAGCCATTCTAATGGATATGTAGTACTATCTTACTGTGGTTTTAATTTGCTTTTCTCTAATGATTAATGCTGTTGAGAATCATTGAATGTGCTTATTTGCCATCTGTGTATCTCATTTGGTAAAGTATCTGTTCAAATATTTGGCCATCTTTTAAATTGGATTGTTTATCTTAATTTTGAATTGAAAATGTTCTTTATATATTGTAGATACAAATCTCCTGTCAGATAAGTGTTTTGCAAGCATTTTCTCCCATTCTATGGCTTGCCTTTTTATTTTTTTAACAGTTTCTTTAGAAGAGCAGAAGTTTTTTATTGTGTCTTATTTCAAAAATCTTTACCTGACTAAGAGCCCTCATATTTTCAGCTGTGTTTTTTTCCTAGAAGTTTAATAAAATGAGCTCTTAAATTTAGGTCTATGATCCATTTCTAGTTAGTTTTTATTCATGGTGTGAGGCAAAGGTTGCAGTTCATTTTATTTATTTATTTATTTTTTTGCATCCAATTGTTCTGGTGCTATTTTTGGTAAGATTATTCTTTGCCCCACTGAATTGCCTTGGCATTTTTGTCAAAAATCAATTGCCTGGGTCTTATAGACAGAATAGAGTTGGATTTTATTTTGTTTTATCTTCTTAATGCAATTTGATAACCTCTGAATTAGTGTGTTTAGATCATTTACATTTAATGTGATTATTTATTTGGTTGAGCTTAAATCTCTTGGTTTTCTCTTTGTTCCATCTTTTCTTTGTTTTCTTTCCTTATTTTGGTTTGAGTGTATTTTTTATTCCATTTTTTCTTCCATGACCTACTAGCTATACCTCTTTGTTTTGCTTTTTAGTGGTTGCTTTCATGTTTACAGTATACATTTTTAACGTATCATACTTCCATGTCTCTCATCCTGGCCTTTGTGCTACTGTGCCAATTTTACTCGTACATATATTAGACCCCATAATACATTGTTACTATTTTTACTTTAATTAATCACATCTCTTAAAAGATTTTTAAAAATAAGATAAAAAAAGTTTACCCTCATATTTACTATTTCTGGTACTCTACATTCCTTTATGTTGATAAAAAAAAATTCCATAGGACGTGTATGTCTTTCTGTGTTAAGGAATTTCTTTAACATTTCTTATAATGGTGACCTGGATGCAGAAATCTCTGTGTAGCCTTTGAGTCTTTCCAAATCAAGCCCAACTATATTTCTATCTAGAATTATTTTCTATGGACCCCATCAAGAGCTCTATAATCCTGTCATATCTCTAACTGCTCTTGTTGGTCTCTCTTCAACTCAAAACTAAATCTATCCTTCTAAAACCAGCACCAACCTACCTCTTACAAGAAGTCCTCCATGAATGCCTCTGTGTGTACTGTCAACTCTGAACTCCCAAGGCACTTGTGGTCTGCTTCACAAATTGGGGGGTTAGTTATATTATTCACTAATGGTTGTTTGCATTTGTTTTGTATTTCCAGATAGGCTATAAATATCTTGAAAGCAGAGAAATGTTTAGTGTTTCTCCACACAGAGTGGCATGATTTCTTTAAATTGATGATTCAGGCGGCATATCAAGACCTTCATGAGTCATTTGAGCATCATTTATATTATATGGATATGTGAGGATTTATGAGGTTAACACATTTAATTAAGTAACCTAATAATCTGTTTCTGAATTATTATTTTTTAAAACATGTCTGTGTTTTATGCTTTCTGGAAACAAATTAGGGGAATTGCTTGTTTTTTATTCATCTGTGTTTTAGTTTGAGTTCCCACAGAAGTACATCCTGAGACAAGGATTTGAATGCAAGTACTTTACATGAAAGTGAACAAACCCTCAGTAGGGGAAGGAAGAAATCAGGAAAAATAAAATGGTGCGTTATCAAGGCAGTTACCACTGTGGGCAGCTGGATCTTAATCCCACTGGGGAAGTTCTGGAAGCCTCAGAGTTAGCCATTTACATACCAACTCCTGGACCACTTACATAGCAACTCCTGCCAGTCATTGGTTAAGGGCTATTCTGTGGCGGGGTGGGAGGGGGACATTAATTCTTTGGTGCTTCTGGCCTGCCCTTGAGTGGACTAAGTGGGCTCTGAGAACCAGCAAAGACATGCATGTGCTAGTGATAAGAAGTTAGACAATTGTGTACTGAATTGGTTAGGGCAAGGGGCTATAGATGGGCACCAACAGTCCCTGGTACAGTTGGTTTCATTGCACTCCTTCAGAGGAGTTTCTTAAACTCTTGTCTATGTTCAGAGCTCCAGTAAAATCTAGCCACTTCCCTAGTGACCCTAGAACACCCAGATGGTTTCCAGCTCACTCTCAGTACCAACAGGTGAATCTTAAGTCACTTAGACTTCTTTATGAAATGCTTCATAATTAGCGTGTACCATGCACGCACCAAGGAGATAGGCATTTTCACACACTGCTAAAGGGAGGGCAAAATGACACAACTCCTATGGAGGGGAATTTGACAATATTTAACAAAATTATATATGCCTCTACATTTTATTTTTTATTTTTTAAAGATTTTATTTATTTATTTATTTGAGAGAGAGTGCACAAGAGAGAGCATGAACAGGGGCAAGGAGAGGGAAAAGCAGGCTCCCTGCCTAGTAGGAAGCCACACGCGGGGCATGATCCCAGGACCCTGAGATCATGACCTGAGCTGAAGGCAGATGCTTAACTGACTGAGCCACCCAGGTGTCCCGGGATCTTGGTTTCTTTCTTTCTTTCTTTTTTTTTTTTAAAGATATTTATTTATTTATTTATTTATTTGACAGAGAGAGAGATAGCAAGAGCAGGAACACAAGCAGGGGGAGTGGGAGAGGGAGAAGCAGGCTCCCTGCCAAGCAGGGAGCCCGATGTGGGGCTCGATCTCAGGACCCCGGGATCATGACCTGAGCCGAAGGCAGATGCTTAACTGACTGAGCCACCCAGGTGTCCCGGGATCTTGGTTTCTTTCTTTCTTTCTTTTTTTTTTAAAGATATTTATTTATTTATTTGACAGAGAGAGAGATAGCGAGAGCAGGAACACAAGCAGGGAGAGTGGGAGAGGGAGAAGCAGGCTCCCTGCCAAGCAGGGAGCCCGATGTGGGGCTCGATCCCAGGACCCCGGGATCATGACCTGAGCTGAAGGCAGACGCCCAACGACTGAGCCACCCAGGCGCCCCGGGATCTTGATTTCTAATAACATTCGTCCACTTAGAGAATCCAGAACTCTGAAGAAATAGCTGATTTGGGCCCGGAACAGGGAAATCATGAGATGAGCTTGGACCATTTTCTTATGCCAGAAAATAAGGAAGTGCTCCAAGACCAATGAGATTATCACAAAAGGACACAAGAAGGCAGTTTGGAGGGATTTCACTAGCTAAATTTAGAAAAACATTGAGCATCAAAATTATAAGTGAATAAAGCAATTTGGAAGTTCATAGTGATACTCAAAACTGGAGGGAAGGGGAAGGAGTCTTCTTTTCAGAAGAATGCCAGCTAGTAAATGTAGAAGAAATGACAGAGCTCGAATCAACTCAAGCCAGCATCATCAAGGAAGGTTGTAACACTGATGATTTGTTAGTGAACAAGACACACACACACACACACACACACACACGGTTCCAAAGTATCATCCCACCAATTACTGGCCAGATAGAAAAGGAGAAAGTACCTATACCGTGGAGAGATCTGGCTGTCACTACCAAGACCAAGTGATCACACAGAACATCATTGTAGTGACACCTGACATTTTGGTCTCCTGGCGTGATGCTATGCAGTGTACCCAGAACCTATGAGGATTAACTTGAGCCTTACCAAGCCTCTAAACCCAACTTCCGGCTTAAGGAAATACAGAAGATGCAGGAACACATGTAATAACAACAAAATTTTCTGGGGGTCTTCAAAAAGCCAGTGTCCTGGGCTGTCATGGGCTGGAATGGGGAGATTCTAGATTAAAACTTGCTAAAGTGATATAAAATGAACTCCAATATATGAACCAGGACTAGACTCTGGTTCAGGGGAGAAAAGCTATAAAAATTGGACGGGAAAATTGGGGAAATTTGAATATGGATAAAACATTAGCTGATATAGGGGCACCTGGGTGGCTCAGTTGTTAAGCATCTGCCTTCGGCTCAGGTCATGATCCCAGGGTCCTGGGATCGCACCCCGCATCGGGCTCCCTGCTCAGCGGGAAGCCTGCTTCTCCCTCTCCCACTCCCCTTGCTTGTGTTCCCTCTCTCGCTGTGTCTCTCTCTCAAATAAAGAAATAAAACCTTTAAAAAAAAAACATTAGCTGATATAATGTTAATTGGAATAACGGTATTGTAGTTACGTGGAATGATGACTTTGCTTAGGAAGAATCTGATGAATATTTAAGGGTGAAACCTCATGATGCCTGCAAATTTTGTTAAATATTTCACAAAGAGAGAGACAAAGCAAAAGCAAATGGTGTTGGGGGGGATGTTGATACATTTTGAATTTAGATAGTGGGTTTGTGAGTGCTTCTTTTATTATTCTTTTAATTTTTCTATGTGTTTGGATACTTCGAAATAAAATGTTAAAAAATAGGTATATATCAATTGATATATCTTATGTGGTATGGGAAACTAAATTTTTTCATTAAAATATATATATTAAAATTATATACACACACATATATATACACACACAAACACAATTTCCTTAAAGAGTATCCTTTATCATGCATAAGGACCCCCACCTGATGAGATGGAAGAAAATCACATTTTGTTTGCTAGCACTCTGAAGAGCAAAGATCTACTATCACTAGCCTTTTGTGGGCAAAATGTCAACCCATTATTAGAAACACAGGCCAACATGGCCAGAAGCTGTTTTTTTATGTTTGGGGGATTTTTTTTTTTTTTTAAGTACTTGAATTCTTGGAAATATGGCCATTTGCAGAGGGGAGGAGGCAATGCCCCAGTCCTCACCTTTCTAAAGAGAGAAATCTTAACTTCCGGTCTTGGGAAGTACAGTTTTCAGCTCTGGTTTTGCTGTCCCTGCCCCCTGTGGGCCTGAGCCCAGAGGAGGCTGCAGGCATCCCACACCTGCTGGCAGGTCCCTCGAGATCACCTGAGTCCCAGCCTCAGCTGCACATTGGCATCACCTGGGGAACTAGGTACCAGTCTGATGCCCAGGCCCCACCACATACCCACTAACTCGGAATCTGTGAAACCATTCACTGAGTACTTATTAAGTGCCCACGGTATGTATACGCTTTTATGCACCCCAGTACTAGTCCAGGGGTGAGAAACTGAGTGGCCTCAGGGGTCCGCACATCACCCTCATTGCAGAAGAAATTCAGTGGCCGCCAGAGGTTGCTATCATGTGACTGTGGACCTTCCCCAGGGGAGTCCGGGCAGACTAGCTCCTGGGGGACGGCTCTTTGTGTGGCCACCAAAGCCAACCGGGGGTGGGGGGTGCCTGGTGGAGGGTGGTTGGGGCCCGGGGCCCATCATCACCGGGCCAAGCTGACTCACGTTGTATTGGGAGCTGTGGTTCTCGGAGCATTCGGAGTCATCCTGCCAAATATTTGTGGAGTTTTCCAGCGTCTGCCAAGTGCCCGGAGCCAAGCAGTATCTGTAGGCCCTTCCTGAGTTTTCTGAAAGTAAACACAGCTCTAGGGGAAAGGTCAGAGCACGCAGCCCGTTCCTGAGCACGTGGTGAGGCCCTCGTCTTCACCACAAAGCTGTGGAAAATCCCAGGGAAAAGGGATTTTCACTTCCCTTGGGGGGGGAGGGGCTCATTAGCATCTCTCCTGTTTATTTGGGATGGAAAGAAAAACACGGAAGCCTCTACGTTTCGTAACAAACCACGGTCCACTAATGTCTGCTGTGTTTACCCAAAGTCTCTGGAGCTAGAATAGTCCCTGGTGACTCAGAGACGGGAGAGCTCTCAAAGGTGCAGCCCAGCTGGGAGATGCGGACCTGGGGCTTCCTGGTGCGCCGTCAGAGAGGGGCGTCGTGTCTCAGGACGCGAAGAGAAGAGGTGAAGGGGGTGGACAGAGCCTGCTCGGCCACCTACAGGGATGGTGGCCTTGAGCTTGTCACCCTTCCACTGTCCAAGACTTCCAGTGTCTTCATCAAGAGCTGAGGATCATCATGGTAATGGTACCAGCCCTCCCCAGTTTGGGGGAGTTTAAATGTGTGTGTGTGTGTGTGTGTGTGTGTGTGTGTGTAAGTGACAGGCCGGCTCTGTGTTCACGATGATGGCTATTGTGACCCAGTCACATCCATTCCCAGAGCCCTCCCCCAAAGGGACTGCCCTCCCCCCTGGAAGACCAGGGACTGGACTTGCAAATGAACAACGGAACTTGTCCGAACTTCCCACTCCTCATCCTGCACGGCATGGACCAATGGTGACTATTTGCTGAGTGTAATGGATGGACACCCATGGGGTACTTCCCCTTGCCCACCTAAAGCCTCTGTGAGGGTGTCTAATGGCCCTCTCAAACACCATTCCCCAAAGCAAGCTCTTCATCTTCTCCCCAAATCGGTGCCACCCACACATTTCCCAGCCTCTGTTGATGGCAAACCCATCATCCCAGTCCTTGGGCCCCGAACCTTGGAGTCATCCTTGCTTTCTCTCTGTCTCTCCTACCCTTCACCTGGCCCATCAGCCAATCCTGTCACCTGGACCTTCCAACTACCCAGAATATGAACACTGCCTTTTGGCTTTCACCCCCTGCTCCCTGCTCCCTGGAGCCACCACTCTCTTGTGACCGGATTATCACAAATGCCTTCGACGCTCTTGCCCCACATGGTCTACGGTTAACACAGCAGTCATGCCACATCATTCCTCGCTCCAAATCTTCCAAAGGCTGTCTGAAAACAAGTCAGAGCACTTCCCGGGCCTCCCACAAAGCCCTGTAAAGTCTGGCTCCCAATACTCTCTGACCTAACCTCTTACTGGCTCTCTTTCCCCTTTGGGGCAGCTACACCCACCTCCTTGCTCTTTGTGGGACACACCAGACGTGAGCAGTGGGGGTCCTGAGCCACCACCCAGATGATGGTGAGCATGGGTGGGACTAGACAGGGTGTGAGCTCATTTCCTCTCCTCCACCTTTCAGCCCTCTCCGTCCCTCATCTCCTGCTTCATCTGACAATCTTGATGGTTCATCTTGCCTCTGCCTGCATGCACACTCTCATGGTCCCTTTCTCTGGATCCCTGCAGTCACTTCCAATGTCAGCTCCCTGCCCCCCACCCTGTTCTTCCACCCAGAGAGCCATCAACATCATATCCCCAAACCACAAATCATATTAAGTCTTTCTCATGCCTCAGTGCCTTCGTGGATCCACGGGATCTCACCCTTCAGAGGAAGGTTGAAACATTGGTGTCAGACAACTTCTATGCAATCAAGCTCCAGGCTTATGTATAGTCAGGCACCATCCTGCTTCCTGCCCTCCGACTGTAGTGTGTGTTCCTCTGGTCTTATCCGCCCAGACTTTTTCTCCTTCTTTCTGCTCTAAACCCTTCCACTGCCTCCACGTTTTCTTCTCACTGTATGGACCCCTTTGGATTCTAACATTTAACGCACAGGATGTTGAGTGGAAGAGTAACTTCCCACCTTCTGTGAATCACACTCCCTTTGGGACACTCTAGAGGCCCAGAACCCATTAAAAAAAAGTCTTTAACTCAACTTCTTTGTAAGTTTAGATTTTTGACCACTTTTTCCCTTCAGGTTTAATAGATCTCCATTTTTAGCTCATGGGAAGAACGGGTAAGCGGAGGAGCCAGGCAGTGGTAGTCTGTTCCATGTGCTTTGAGATCCATGGACATCCAGGTCTTAAAGACCTTCAGGAGTCTGAGGGCTTGGCCTTGGTCTCAGCTTCAGTTCCATTTACAAAGGACCTACTGTGCAGCTGACTCTGTGCCTGTCTTCTCATTCATTCCTCAACTGGACCTCAAGAGTTGCTGTTGTTCACTTGACTTAATAGACAAGAAAACAGCTCAGAGGGCTCTGGACACTTGCCCGAAGTCGCAGAGCATAAAAGAGATGGACGGGCTCTAGACTCCATGTACAGTGCTCTCCCTACCCGACTAAGCTGGCTCCCACAGGGGTGCTTCCCTCAATTATCCAGACCCTCTGGTCCAGCAAACTCTGGTATCTTCCCTTAAACATCACTCCTGGGTCACTTCCAACTGGGTTTCACCAAAGGATAGTTTCATAGAATATATCACTAGCCCTCCTATCCAGAAATGCACCTCTCTTCTTTGGAAACTCTCTCTTTGCACTAGAGGCCTCAGGAAATCGAAACCAAATTTTAACCGATGATTTACTGAGCTGAAATTAAATACACGATATTACCATCTCACCTGCTCAGTAGCCCATTCCCACTTGGTTTTGCCTGGAAATTTGTAATTGCTTATGTTTCTTGAGAATAGTTTTTTCTTATTCTTTGATGACCTTCAGTTCAAGGCAAAAGAGTTCTAACTAGTAATTGTTTCTCTCCCCCTTCCAGAATAAACCAACCAAGAGGCTGGCCTGCTGGGGCAGGTGGGGGCAGCATATCCTCCTGGGGTCCTACATAATAGCCACTTCCTTCAAGCAAGATGGGGGCAAGCTGAGCGGTTAAAGACTCCATCCAAGTCCCATGGGGCTTAAAGGCACCATCCAGTAGCACTACTTTCCAATGCTATTGCAAGGGTAGTTTTGATGCCCTTCTTCTCCATACAGCAAACCCAAGTTGTGGATGTGAGCATCCCAATCTCTCCCCCACCTCTTTCTCCTCTCCATAACAACCCTCACTGCATCAAATTCTGTGGTAGCTGGGCCTGGACTCTCCAATCTTCAAAGAAAAGAGAACTATTGTATTAATGGAGCACCCAGACACAGAAGAATTTCAGGAAGGCAAGAGGAGGTGCCCAGAGAAGAAAGAGACCTTCTGTGGGAAAAGAGGACTTGAGAAAAGCACTTGGTTGGAGTGTGCTCTCTCTAATCGCTCCCTGGCTGGTCTACCCAGGAGGGGCCAGCCTTTAAAGGAACTGCCAGGAAATGGTAAAATAAGACTTACTACCTTCACGCCACCAAGGTAAGTATGAAGGGCAGGGAACAGAGACATTTCCCGGAGAAGAATGAGGCCAGCACACATATCGATCAAAGGTTCCATTACAAAAGGTCCCTGTGAAGAGAAAAGGTCCCGAATGAGAGCAATGTTGGAGCACCAGGGCCACTGATGGAGGTAGAGCTCCCTTCCTGGCATGGGAAGCTGGTGTACCCTATTCAGGAACTAGCACAGGTGTCCCACTGTCCAGATAGGTCAAGGATGAGGAACAGCGTGGGGAGGAGGGGATGCTTAATGCACCCCCAAGCACTGTGGCTTTGTCTACCCAACCTGACCTTTGGCAGTGGTCCTGTCAGTTATGTTAGTGTGCACGTCATGCTGATGTTGGTTTATTTTACATGGGCTGAACTATCACACAAACTCGGGGTCAGAAGGACACTTGGAAGTTCAGCCAGTGCCTTCTGTTCCATAATTAACTAAAGAATTGTCAAACTTTCATCAGTTAAATGCTGGAGCACCCTTACTGTGAAATGTGCAAAATGACCTGTGGATCTAGGGGGATCTGCGAAGTTGACGCTCTTGGCTGCATGTATCCAACATAACCTCTATCTGGTCATATTTCTCCATTTGAAGACCAATCCAACAATCATTATGAGACATTTGCACCATCTCCAATTCAGGGGACAATTTACACCCTGGCGCTTGGCGATGAGACACTAAAAACACATGGCACAGCCTTATGGACCTCCTGGAATGAAATGAAGGGGTTTCAGGCTGGATCCCAAATGCCCATATTGCAAGCTCCTCACTCCTGGGAACTAAGCATCATTCTTGTCTGTTCCTTATTGGGGCTAGCATGCAGGGGCCACTCAGTTTGAACAACCACGTTACTGGCATCAGGACCCCACAGATGCAGATCTGCCAGGTTATGAGCTGGCTCAGGGCATCTTGTAGACCTGGCTGCCAAACGTCAGCACATGGTCTGTGTGAAACAGTGCTCACCTGGCCGAGCTGCTCATGGCATGACTCCAAATAAAGAGGACATGCCCTACTTTGATTTCAAAAAGCAGTATTCCCTAAAGTGAGGGCTAGTTCTTATAACAGATATCAAGCTTTGATTGCCACTAACCTGGGCTGAAGAAATATTCAGAGGGAGAGGGGTATGGCTTGAAGGCTGAGATTCTTTGGGTCAGGAAAAGGAAGAGAGAGTTTATGGTATCCTGTCCTCCTCCAAGCCCCTGAATGAAATCATCTGAAAGCAGCCAGGAGGATAAGGAGAGGCCAGATTTCATCATTTAAAAAAGAAAAAAAAGAATCTGGATGCACCCAAAGAGTCAGCATGAGGGCAGGAGAGGCCATGGACTGATCAAACGATTAACATATTTTCTAGAACACTCTAAACCTAGTGTAGACCTGGATAGGAGAAATATTATCACTCAGATTCAGATAACACCCCAGGGGATGAAGACCTCCTCCCTCCCACCTACCCGATAGAGTCCCAGGTTAATCTACGACAGTTGCTCATGTCATGCGATTTGGTGGTGAGTGTGCTGTCACAGATGACTTTAGATAAATAGTCACATCTATACATCTATGTATACCCTGTCTCACATGCTCTTTTATAATGAGAGGTGGGGGTCTCTCCTCCCTTCCCTTGAACCTGGGTAGGCCTTGGTAACCATCTGATCCAACTGAACGTGGGAAAAATAGCTTCCAAGGCTGGGTCATAAAAGGCAACATGGCTTCTGGTCATGGTTGCCCTGGAAGCCTCACCACCATGCTGTGAGGACCCTAGTCTGTATGGACAGGCCACGTGAAAGTGTTCTGGCCAACAGACTCTCAGCTGGGAACCACCATCAGCCATCAGTTGTAAGTGTGAACAAGCCTTCAGATGATTCCAGCCACCAGCCATTGAGCCTTCCAGCTAAACTCTAGATACTGTAGAGCAAAAACAAGTCATCCCCACTGTGCCCGGTCTGAATTCCTCACCCAAAGAAACTGTGATGATGATGATGATGATGATGATGATGACGATGATTGCTTTAAGACCCTAAGCTTTGAAGCTCTTTGTTACACAGCCATAGATAACTCATACACCTGCTTACCAGAAGGTTCCTTGAGCAAGTCTCTCAGACACTTCTCTTTGTATTGAGCCCACTTGCGAGTTGTTTCCTCAAGGCGGGATCCTGTAACCTGGGCAGAAGAAAACCATGGTGACTCCCAGTTCACTACAGAGGCGGCCTTGTGATCATTTCACCACGAATCTCAAAACTTCCCACTGAAGTGGCCATAATGGCCAGCACCAAGAAACAGAACTTCTTTGGCATCTTATGTTCTATCTTAAAGGTACATACAAATTCTACGTTCACTCCATAATCTAATCATATTGGTTTTCATACAGATATGAAAGACTTTTTCCCCCAAAAAATCTTCAAGTGAGGCTGACATTTTAAGAGGAGGCAATATGCTCATCTTGAATGTCACACCCTATCAGATGAATAGTTGCATGCTCCTAAGACTATGTGGATCTGAAGAAGAGAAGCATCACAGTAAGAAGGGCCCAATAATGTGTCAGGGAAAGGCTAGAAGAATTGTAGGGACCTGGGCCATCCCACCTGGCTGCCTGTGGGTCCAAAGTCAAAGACCGGGTAGAGAGATGGTCTGCTACTATACTGAGGCCTTGGGATATTTGCCTTTCTGACATTAACTATCCCCTCCCATAGAGCCTTGGGCTTTCCAGATAACTGAGTTGTCTAACAACATCTAATTGTGTATCTGTACTACTCGTTTTGTTTTGTTTTTAACACAACAGGGGGGTTTAAAGGGGTTTTCTCTTCTTCAATTTACTCATCTTTATTGAGCACCTGAGGCTTTGCATCAGGGAGGAATTGAAGGGGATGCAGTGATGGACAAAACACAGTTTCTGCCCTAAAGGACTTAGAATCTGCTAAAGATAAGACAATGTATGATTGGCTGGCTATCAAAGTCAAGTGACATTCATACCCTATCGTTCTCTGACCCAAAGAGGCTCATCCCCTAGTGGCTCAGTATTGGCACCATCAGTCACAAACCAGAAACCAGGAGTTGTCCTTGGTTCCTCCTTCCTCCTCCTTCCACATCATCCAACCAGGCACCAGATTCTGTCCTATGCCTCTCTCCTGTCTAACCCTGCCTCGCATTTCCTCCACCTCTGGCCTTGTCCACACTGCTCCAGAGGGATAGGTCCACAGGGCTGTCCTGCCTAAAGTCTTCCCCTCATGGCCTATAGAGCTGACATCACATCTCAGCCACCCTGGGGCCAAGCCTCTTGACTCCAGTCATGTTCCTCTGTGACTTTGCATCTTTGCATTTCCCACTGGACCTCCCTTCCACCCTCATCTTCATCTGGCCCACTCCCTGCTTACCCCAGAAGGCTCAACTCAAGCCTAATGACCCCGATCATACTTGACCACCTCTGTCACTGAAGTCTTGAGCTAGGAACCCTTCTCCCCAGCGCCCTGTGACCCCACACATGACTAAGTCTTATGTCCCATCATGTTGTATATCATTGGTGGTTCATTTGTCCATCCTCTTCGCTACCCCATACTTTCCTTGAGGGCTAAGACATGCCCTCCATCCCTGAATACAAGCCCCTAGCACAGGCCAGGAGTTACTGTCCTCATTTTCTAGCTGAAGAAACAGAGGAACAGGTGTGGGTTGGAGTCAGAGGGAGTATGAACATGGGAAGGGCTAGATATGTGATCTGGGATAAGATCATCCAGTTCAGTTGGCTTTGAGGCTTTGTGTCCTCTCACAAGGGGTAACAAATTCAAATGCTTTCTTGGGCCAGGTAGACAGCCTGAAAGAATGAGGTGAGACAGGTATAACAAACAGTGAGTGGAGAAGCCCAGTGTAAACTGGGGCAATGCTCCACCAAAAGGCACTCAAACCCACACACAGACACACAGTCAGCACCACAACCACTATGCTCACCCACCCCACCCCCACAAAAAAAACCCCAACACCTATGAACCCAATGGGTGGTAAGCTTCCACCTTCTGAGTCATTAGTCCAGTCTACTCTCTGTCTCCTCTGCCCAGCATGGCCCACCCCCCGATACTATGGAATACTATGGAATGCACGATGGGGTCTGTGAATAGCTCCTTTGCATCCTTTCCAGAGAATCACAAGGCCAACATTTTGAAGAAGAGCTGTATAGTCATGGTTAGACCAGAGGTTACCAAACTTTCTCAAATCATGGTGCCCTTAGTGACTCCATCATTTTCCACAGTACCCCAAGCCGAAAGAAATACCTAAAGTCCCATTTTTTGAGTAGTTAGGGCCAAACAACTTAAGTATTTGCATCCTAACAACTGAGTGCCTACTGGAGATTGCACAACTTCCCAAACTTGGGAATCGGATTGGGCACCATCGTGTTCCACACTGATGTTTATGCAGTACTTGCTTTTCATCACATCAACTGGAAGAAAAAAATAAAACAAAAACAAAAAACAGCTTTGCAGAGATACGACATCATCAAAGGGAATGGAACGTGATCTAATGCTGAAACCGTGAACTACTTGAGCTAGTAATTTGCTGGGTCTGGCAGATGTCATGTATCTCTTTGCTTCCCTTGAAAAATTAAAATATCTTACAGCAGCCCTGTGAGCTCAGAGTGGTGCCTTGAGGCAACTTAGCACGCAATCTGGAACCCATGGGATGAGCCCATAAGTAATAATAATGAGGAGGAGGAGGAGGAGGAAATAATTGGCATTTATCCTTAGGCTTCAGTTTCCAATAAACTTTCAATCTCCCACAATACTTTCTGTCTCTGAGTTATGGCACAAGAGTCAAGATGGAAGCTTATTAACACGTTGTTTAAGAAAATAAACATCCTAATGGGACTATAGCTGGGTCTATATTATTTTTCACAAGTTCAGCAAATAAATTGATAACCAAATCATCAGCTTCCAGAATCCTCCAAGCCTCCGAAGTAAGACCCTTTCTTGGATAAAGTGCTATTTATATCGTCAGGGACCTCACTGGAACTGGCGAAGGAAGAGACAATAAAATCAGTCATGCACATGAGCTGTGTCCCTGGACTAACCCTCTTTCCCTGCCCTTTGCCATGACTGATGGCCATGGTCAGAAGAAGAAAAAGGAGGGGAAGGAGAAGGAGAAGAAGGAACCCTACAAAGCACCAAATTTGGTCAATCTAGGGGAGCTGGACAAACAGACTCTCTTCCCAGGTACTTGTCCTAAAGACACGAAAAAACACAAGAGGCAAATCCAAGTTCAGATCCAAACAAGGTAAGGAGGAAAGGAAATAGCACAAATGGATGTTTTCTAACTGGAAAAATCGACTTGACCTTGATTCCTCTTTCCCTTGCGCAGGCAACCAGCATCAAGGACTAACTTGGCTGAGGAAGGATCGAGGGAAAGGGAAAAAAGACCTTCTGTGCATTGCTTTTAATACATTCTATTGTATTCTTTGTTCAAGAAGGCATTCGCCTCGGGGCGCCTGGGTGGCTCAGTCGTTAAGCGTCTGCCTTCAGCTCAGGTCATGATCCCAGGGTCCTGGGATCGAGCCCCGCATCGGGCTCCCTGTTCTGTGGGAAGCCTGCTTCTCCCTCTCCCACTCCCCCTGCTTGTGTTCCCTCTCTCGCTGTCTCTCTCTGTCAAATAAAATATTTAAAAAAAAAAAAAAAAAAGAAGGCATTCGCCTCTCTGTAAATCAAACAAAAATTACAAGAAAGCCCCCAAAGGGGAGAAGTTGGAATATAATCTCAGTATCAGAAATTACCATCTCCTTCCGGACTCTTCTCTTGGTGCACATGCTTCTGTTTACTTTTTTTCTTTTTCTTTCCATTTTTATTTTAACCAAAAAAGGAAATCATCTAGTTTTATGCTTTCACCAGAAGATGCACTGTGAATATGTATCCATTTCGAGAGCCATAGTTCTAAAACACCATTTTAACAGCTACGTGATGTTCTGTGAATGACTATGATATGATTCAGTTTTCAAATCCTCCAGCATCGAACACTTACACTGGCTGAGATGCTTGCTAATATAAATGCTGTTGTACTGAAAATATTCACAATTAAACATTTGAGCACATCTTTATTTGCTTAGGAGAGATTCTTTCAATTGGAATTTCTGGGTCATAGAGTATACACATTTTTAAAGGCTTTTGATAATGGACTGCCAACCTATCCTCGCCAAGCTTTTTTTTTTTTTAATTTAAAAATATGCACCTTTTTACGCTCCCATCGGCAATCTAGGAAAGAGCCACAAATTCACTTCTCAAAGAGCCTTAGAGAGAGAGTTTATGTTTTTTGAGCCCAAAGCAAACTGCTAATTAACTTAAACAAGTCCAGCCGGGGAGGAGGGGTGGTGGTGGGCTGCTCGAATTTAGAAACTAAACTATCCCTGAGAATTTCTCATTAAATGAATTTTAGGAAGACTTCCTGCCAGAAAACATGCCACGGTCATTTATATTCCGTGCAGGGAAGGCGTCTGTGAGCAAAATCCATCATGAAAGTCTAGCAAAGCCTTGTAATGTAAACATCTGGAGGAAAAATATGGGATTTAAGACCGAGAACCAAGAAGTGTGTGTAGGGGGTGCTCATTGGGGTTATAGACGCACCCTGGAGGACAGACAGACCAAAGAGGTTCTGAGGACAAACGCGGTGGCAGAGAATTTGGCAGGCGTTTTCTGCCTGTCAGGTTCCAGGTTAGAACCAAAGAAAGCCTGATGAGGTGAACACTTACAAGATCGGGCACCACGGCCCTCCCTAGGTGGGGGCAGGAGGGATTTAGAATCCCAAAGCTACACACAGGGATGAACTCCACCCATGGACCAAAGGAGGAAGAGAACCTTTCCTCAAAGAACTTTCATTACCTGCATTTCTCAGATGAATGGGACTGGGGTTCCTTCACGTCATGGTCCAATATGAAAACAGAACCTCAAATGGGAAAAGGGGCAAAAGTTTAGTCTCCCTGGATAAGAATAAAACAAGCTGGGGCACCTGGGTGGCTCCGTTGGTTAACCGCCTGCCTTCAGCTCAGGTTGTGATCTCAGGGTCCTGGATTCGAGCCCTGCATCAGGCTCCCTGCTCAGCAGAGAGCCTGCTTCTCCCTCTCCCTCTGCCTGCTGCTCTGCCTACTTGTGCTCCCTATCTGTCAAGTAAATAAAATCTTAAAACAAAACAAAACAAGGTACCAGAATGCCCACCTGCAGAGGCTGGTCACATACATTATAAGACAACCTTGAAGCCCTCAAACATCACGCCCTGGGGCTACCTTTGTAAGTGGGATTAACAGGAGGGACTGCCTTGAGGGGCACGAAATGAATTAATACGAGGGATACACCTGACACTGGCCCTAGAGCATTGTGTGTTCAATAGAAGGGTTAGTTTGTGTTAGCTCTTAGTGTATTTCCTTAAGACATAAGCAGATAGCGAGATAGTATTTACAGTCTGATCTTATGTTTGTTGGGGGAAAAAAGGCCCTATATGTAAATAAGTAGCAGGAGAAAGGTCTGGAAGTATAAGCCCCCAAAGGCGAATGAGGGTGATTTCTGGGTGGTAGGAATACAGTGATTTATAGTTGGTATTTATACCTCTTTGGATTTTATATGTTTATTTTTTTAAACAATGAACATTCTATATTTTTATACTAAGAAGGAAGGAAGGAAAAGGAGAAAGGAAAGAAGAGAAAAACCCCACAGTCCATCAACCTTTAAATACTCAGGCCTGAGAAAATTGTAAAAGCAGACAGGAGCATATATGGGACGAGTTTAAATGCTATTTACAGAGTTCGCGATGACACTGGAAAAATGTTTATAAAATGGTGTAAAGGGGGGAAACCGGGATACAAAACACTTTATGCATCGTAATTCCGGCTGCCCAGAAACACGCATAGAAAAAGGATTTGCAGGAAATATGCCAAAATATTAACAGCGATGATCTCTGAATACCAGGCTTATGGTTAATCATTACTGCCTCAATACTGTTTTATATTTCCCAAATTGCCTGCGAGAGCCCGAAACTGCTTCTAGGATCAGAAAAGATGCAGAACTGACCCTAACAGCAAGCACCATGACAATCCAAATCATAAACCGCTCTTACTTGCTTGATGGAGACCAGCAGCAGCAGGGCGAGCACGGGCCTCGCAGGGGCCGGGGGCGAGCGCTTCTTGGAGGGAGGGGGAGGCCTGGCCCCCTGGGCAGCAGCGGTGTCCATGGGCAGCGCGCGGACTCGGGGCGGGGGTCCCCCTTTCCTTCTCCCGGGCGCTGCCCCACCCGGTGCCGGCCTCGCCTTTCCCCCCCCGCCCCCTGCAACTTCACAGGCGCGGGCACCTTTCTCGAACAGTCCACGATGTACCACAGGCGGCCTCCTCCGGCATTCCTCCCGGCACCGAGCGGGGAAATGTTTGCACAAACCCTCTCCACGCCGCGCGGAGAGCGTCTGAACCCGTCTAGAGCCACCTACCGATGATTCTCCGGGGTTTCTCATCAGCAGTGGCTCATCCCCCGCCCCGGCCCCCCCAAAGGCAGGGAGATTTTTCCCAGACCTTCCCCCAAGTCAGCTGTGCTCCCAGGGACTTCCTCAGCAGAGGCCGCCCGGGAGGCGAAGCCAGGCGGCCGGTGGTTCTGCTCCCGAAGCCCTGCTCAGTGCACGAGGCCCGCGGGCCGTAGCCTCGGGGTTCCAGCTGCTGAGCAACAACTGGCTAAGAGGATGGGCCTCGGGCCAGTTGTGCGGTGGGCGTCTTGGCGAGGGAGCACGTTTCTTGCAAAGGCCCCAAGGGCAGGGTCTCCTCCGTGGGGCGGGGGTGGGGGGGGAGGGAGGGAGAGGGGGGCTGTCTATGCAAACAGTTCGAGGGAGATAGCAGCTTCTGACCCAGGCCCTGAAGCAAAACCCCAATCAGGACTCCGGTCCCGTCTACCCGAGAGCCAAACGACGTGCGGGAAAGTCAAACACACCTCCCGATGGCCCCTTGTGCCGCCCGGCCCACCCGGCAGAGGCTTGCACGCAAAGCACCACCAGCGCTTGCTAACGAACCCATTTGTGCGGGCTCACCGCGTGCGCATGCGCAGAATCTTCCCGCCCACGACCACCGGCTTCATCGGTCCTCGCAACAACCGGCTGAGGGTGTGAGGATTTCTCCACCGAACAGCGGGGAGAATGAGGCGCAGAGAGGTTAGGTTGCTGGCCCACGGCCCCACAGCACCAAACGGCAGGGCCGGGAGACCCAGCATCACCTGACGCGGCTTACCTGGTCAGGTGCTGATCTTCCCTTAACTCCCCACCGACGTTCCTATTCTCTAGCGGGCCCCTCGCGGGGTCTCTGAAAACCTCTGCTCGGCCCTTCTGGCCCCACCTCTCCACGTCCAAGCTTCCCAGCCTCCAGACCAGAGCCCGGGAGGATGAGGTCCTGCCCGGCTGAGACGCAGGTGGGCAAGAGACAAGAAGACCCTGTTGGGATTTAGGTTAGTTTTGTTTTTCTCTCCATTCGAGTCGGACAGAGGAGCTCATCTTCGCTAACTTATCTGAGTGAATGAATTCTGAACGGTTAGGGAAAAACAAGTAAGCATCGCTTCGTAGAAATCCTTGGAAATCTTAAGATCCCCACGTGGCAAGATTTTAAACCTTAGAGGTCAAATGTTCATAGTGAACCAAGACCCCGAAAATGGACTGAGACAATAGTACGACCTCTGGAATCAATGTGGTCTTCTCTGGGACAGCAGGACAAAGAGCGCCCAACGACGCTCCGACCCTTTCCTTACGGCTGGAAAGCCATTCTGGAACAACACGTTAACGACTATGTCTTCCAGGCTGCACACTGGCAAAGGAAATGCCTGTCCGGTAAGAATATTCTAGCAAATGTCTTTGAACTTATTCTCAAAAACATTCTTTTTCTGAAGGGAGAGGGGTTAGGGCCACCCAGGACCTCCCCGCTGTTAGACAGATGCCATCTAGTGATAAGACGTGATAAATCCTCTTCCCACAAGACCAGTGGCCAGGGCTGCAAACACAGCGCTCGCAGGACGTGTCCCCTTGCCCGCGCCAGCAGGAAGTAGAGAGTCAGAGTGACCCACAGGGCACCGCCCTTCTCTCCTACCTGCCCAGTCCAGTGATTCTCCATTATGTCTGCAGGTGTATCTGGGGGTCCCCAGGGAGTGCTAATATGCAGTCTAGGACCTGTGTGTTTCAGATGCCGCATGGACATCTTCTGTGACACTCTTCCTGCCCTCGCTCCTGCATCAATGTCCTCTGCCCAAGAAGCGGCTGTAGTCCCCCGGAGGGCCCCCTTGGCGAGGGCAGGAGTGAGGGCGCCAAGGGCTGTGCCTGGCAGCTTTTGAGGCCCCAGGACGGTGCTGAATGCTGCACCCTGCGGGGTGTGTGCCGCCCACCCCACCCCTGCTCTGCACAGCACTTCGGTCCTGGGCCAGACTACCCGCACCTCGAGTCTCTCAATCCCCGAAACGGGACGTTGTCCTTGGCCGTTCCTGTCTCTCTAGGGCTGGGCAGGGAACAGGCTGTGTGGGCTGTGAGATTCCGCATTTCTGGCACCCAACACTGAGTGCCCGGATGAATGCGGAAGGCAAGGGTGGGGCGGACTCACCCAGACACCTGCCCAAACGCCCTTGGTCTTCAGTCAAGCACCAGCGCCCTCCGCAAGAGCCGAAAGGTGGAAGGAACCTGAGTGCGGACAGGGGAATGAATGCACAAAATGTGGTCTATCCACACAATGAGAGGCTACTGAGCGTTAGAAGGGAATTAATTCTGACACCTGCTGCAACATGGGTGAGCCTCGAGGACATTACGCTGAGTGAAATAAGCCAGTTGCAAAGAGACAATACTGCATGACCCCACTCACAGGAGGTCCCGGGTGCGGCCACATTCATAGGGACAGGAAGTAGAGTGGCAGGTGCCCGGGCTGGGGACAGGGATGGGGAGTAAGTGTTCACAGGGGCAGAGCTCCAGCGTCACGAGATGAAGAGGTCTAGAGATGGGATGCACAATAATGTGAGAGTGAAAAATGGTCACCAGGGTAAATTTCATCCTCTGCATATTTTACCCCAGGTTGAAAAAGACAAAACCAGAGAGCCAACCTCCTCCTGCGCACCCTCTCCCTGGGGAGGACTGAAGGGCCGGCTCTGCTGATGGGAATCTGTCCCCACTCTGTGCTTTCTCCTGCGGCTTCTCAGGCCACAGATGCCACACGCTGGGGGGCACCCAGGATCCCCCCCGGGGGACGTGAGAGAAGCCTGTAAGGGTGCCAGATGGCAGGGCTGAGAGGGGCGGGTAGCATCCGGAGGCAGGGAGGGGGCCCACTGCTCATCCCGATGCCACACGCCTCTTCCAGCCATGGACAGGGCCAGGCGGCAGCAGGTGCTGACCCTCCTCCCCGTCTGCCTCGCCCTGGCCTTCTCCCTCACCGCCATGGGCAGCACCCACTGGTGCGAGGGGACCCGGAGGGTGGCGAAGCCTCTGTGCCGGGACCAGCTGGGCAGGATGCACTGCATTCACTTCATCGGGGGCCACAGCAGCGGTGGCAGGAGGGACAACAGGAGCCAGGCTGTCCAGTACATTTGGGAGACGGGGGACGACAAGTTCATCCAGTGCAGGTTCCACGTGGGGCTCTGGCAATCCTGTGAGGAGAGCCTCGGCAGCACAGGTAAGCACGGCCGCAGGGGACAGGGGTGGGTGACAGGTGCAGGAAGCTTTGGAGCTGCGCTACCCGGCTCTGAGTCCCAGCCCGGCCACTGACTGCCTCTGTGTCCTTGGGCAAGCTTCTTCACCTCTCTGAGCCTGTTTTCTCGGCTGTAAAATAGGAAGGATAACGGTACTCGTGACCCAGAGTCATTATAAAGACTGAATGACTGCGTTCACGGTCTTGCAACAGTGCTTGCTGCGATGTGTTAATAAACACTCGCTTTTACCATTTGCTACTGTCACCCGATCCCTAGAGAACCCGAAGTGGCCCTGTCCGACTCTACTGTGTCCTTGCACTTTTAAGGGGGTCTTGGAATGGCAGGTTCTCTTAGAAAACTGACTTTTATCATCATCGGTGGGAAGGGAACTCCCTCTGTGGAGCAGCTACCAGAAGTAAGATTCCTTAACAAGCTAGACCTTTGTCTCTGGAAACCCTTGAAATAACCCTACAGAGTAGTATTGTTTCTGCAGCTCACAAATGAGGAAACTGAGGCTCAGAGTTTCAGGTCACATGGCTGGTAAGCCCAACCCCTTTCTCACCATTTATTACGAAGCTCTGATCTTTTGAGCTTCTGTGGGTTTGGCAGAATGGTGGTGAGGGAAATGGGGGAGGGGGAGAGAGGAGAGAGAAGAGGGAGGGAAGGGTTGATATTTGGAGCTCTTATATATCAGAAAAAAATTTTTTTTTTACCTCCTAAGGAACAGAGGAAGGAGGACCTGGACTCCCCAATGTCAGATAGCCTGGCCGCAAACCCAAGCCCATGCTTGGGGCCAGGATGCTCTTCCCTTCCTGCTAGGAAAGCACACCCCTCAAGGTGGAAAGGAGAGCGCCCCCATCCCCATTTCTCTCTTGATCTTGGGCTTAACACGTTAAATTTCTTGACCAGCTTTTTACTTTCCCTGGAGTTTCTAATTGCCTTTTCCCATCCTCATAGCATTAGTGGTTTATTCCTGAGGTCTAAGTAAAAGACTCCAAGTAGGAACCCTCTGATATGCTGCTTACCCCTCTCCATCCTGTCCCAGTGGGGGCCACAGAAGGGCAGTGCCTAGTCTTACTCTTCATCATGTCCCAGTCAGTGTGAATGGCCTTTGCTTTAAGTATGGCTCATCCACTGCCACAGTACCTAGAGATAAGCCTACCAGAAGCACCTCCCTACCCCTGTCCTCTGGGGAGTGCAGCTATCTTCCTATAAGTCCGCTCTCTCTACCCCCACAAACAGGCGCAGGAGGCTCACGATCCCGCATTCTGGAAGGCACCAAAGGCAGTCTCAGATTTTCAGTTTGGAAACTATGGCCACCAAACCCATAGGCAAGTTGCTTGGAGACTTCCACTCCCCTTCCAAGTCCCCATCTGAGGACTGCCTACTTCATTTTCCAGAGCTGCATGTAAGCATCACACGGGCTATCAAATGTTTGCTGTGCATGATAGTCGCCCAGGAAGTTAATACAAATCCAGGTGCCCAGCCCTGGAGATTCTGATTCAGTAGGTCTTGGATGGTGTCTAAAAATCTACAGTCCTTTTTTAAAAAATATGTTTAACCAAGGTAATATTTACACGTGGATAAGAGATAAAATCATTTTGAAACGCTTATAAGGAAAACCAACAGTCCCCTGCTGCCTTCCAGCTTCATAACCTAATCCCACCCTTCAGGGAAACCACTTTTAGCTTAGTTGTTTCTTCTGGTATTTGCTTCCATGTTTCAAAAAACATGTGCTGTCTTCATGTTAGACATTATTTATTGAGTTCCTGTCATAATAGATAAGGCTAAATCTCTCATACGACCACATCCCACACCTGTTCTGCCATCTTCCTAATAAATCAATAAACCAATAATTTATTTAGAGTATATAAATATTGTTCATCACAGAATCAAAGAGATGCTATCATTACATTAAATTTCTTGTACAGCTTTTTGCTTTTCCTAGAGTTCCTAATTGCCTTTTCTTTTCTCATCCTCATAGCATTGCTTTTTATTCCTCTCAGCTCTCCTTTCCATCTGGTGTTATCTGTATTTCTAATAAGCTCCCCTGGTGATTAAGACACACACCAAAGTCAGAGAAACATGACCCAGGGTACAGCAAAGCCCTCTGGAAAGAGGGCACTCACAGCAGCATGGAATAAATTTGCTAAAAGCCATTTCCTTGTTAAGCACAGGAAGAATGTGCTAGGAGAATGGAAGGATAGAAAGGCGAGTGAGCCACAGTGGTGAGACCTGAGATGAAACTAAAACAAGGAAAAAGATGATAAGTTATCACAAAGACTGATCTATGATATGGGACTAGAAAGGACGGAGAAGTTCCTTACAGCTCTGGGCATGGCGAAGTCTTCATAAAGGAGGTGGCCATGGTACCCAGACCTCCAAGCAGGACTATGATTTTAATAGATGGAGATTAGGGCTGAGATTATTCCAGGCAGACAGGACAGAGTGAGCAAAGTTCTGAGGCAGAACAGTTCTGGTATTTGCATTAGAACACAAGGCAGGGGAGGGCCTGGGTGGCTCAGTCGTTAAGCGTCTGCCTTCGGCTCAGGTCATGATCCCGGGGTCCTGGGATCGAGCCCCGCATCGGGCTCCCCGCTCCACGGGAAGCCTGCTTCTCCCTCTCTCACTTCCCCTGCTTGTGTTCCCTCTCTCACTGTATCTCTCTCTGTCAAATAAATTAAAAAAAAAAAAAAAGAACACAAGGCAGGGTGGAAGAATTTAACTCACATGGAAGAATTTAACTCACATGGCTCTTCAGTGTCACCTGAGGCAGCTTCTCCTCCCCTGCAACACAAGGTCACGGTCACTCCAGGACAAGGAACTGAGCAAGACAATGTTCCCTGGAAAGAAAAACCTAATAACCTAATTGAGGAACATTAGAAGCTTCTGTAATGTTAGGGGAGGTTGGGCCACAGTGGAACCTGAACCTGAGGGCGGGAATTAGAAAATTAGACAGTTGGGAGCTGCTTCCCCAATGACCAGGGAACTGGGAGAAAGGATTCTGCAGCGGTTGGACTCAAGGGAAGTCTGGGCTTTTCAGGGACTGGAAGCCTCATCTCTTAAATGATGTCAAAGCTAGGGGCTTCAGGCAGGGCTGGAAGCAGGTGCAAACTGTCTACTGGCATATAGCACATTCCTGACATACTCACACAAACACTGTGCAGATAGATGATATAAACTGTCCCTGAGCTTTCTGATAAAAAACTATTACCAGGTTGGGGGAGGGGGCCTTCTCGACCTAAAACAGGGACCAATGGCTGTGTGAGGGTCTTTCAAACTTCTTCCTCTAGAGACCAGGAGTCTCCTTGGCACTTCTGCTAATGCAGGGTGTGTTTACTACACACACACACACACACACACACACACCGCCTTCTCATGGATCACACCACTAAAAGGTTTTTAAATATATTGTCAGGAACACAGGCTGAATTCTAAGGAGGGTTGAGGTTCTCAGTGATTCATGCACAAAGCCAAGTAGAAATAAAGTGTCATTCTTGACCCCTTTCGGATTTATGTGCATCTTATATACTTGATGTCAAGCCAGAAAGAGGCTTTAACAAGCGCCTCACTGGATTTTCTCAAAGATGACACCCCCCCAAGAGATGCCTTTTGAGATGCTTTTTGTAAAATTAAATAAAAAGTTTCTCGATTGTCAAAAAGAATTGGAAAATGTTGCATATTACATTTTCTTCTTGAAAATTCGCAATGCACATTAACATATTAACATTTCTAAGAAGTCTCACAATAAAGAAGTCTGTTTACTATGTATTACATATCCCAGGGTTTCCCAGAATTAGTTGATCCCAGAAAAAGAGTCTGCTCGGAGGAACATTCTTTGTGAGAGACTTACCTAAAACAAGAGGTGCATTTTATAGATGGGAAAACCGAGATCTAGAGGCAGAAGTGCCCCCTCGAAGACTGAACAGTTAGATTCTAGTAGAGCAAGACATAGAGCTCAGATTTCTTAACCCAGACTCCCTGTTCCCCCCCAAACATGCCCAAAACTTGACTGAAAAGCAATTGTCTTATAATTGCCAATGAGTACATTTGTATCCATCAATCCAAGAAACCTCTGCTCACATTTTAATATGTTTCCTATTATAATAATGTTGTCTGGGTAAACCACAGTCTCTAAATATTGTCATCACTTTATTAAGAACCAAGAAAAGGACATCTTCCCCAGAACACCTTTTTTTTTTCCTTTAAGAGAAACGTGATCACCTTCACATGTTACAAGATGCCCCCAGAGCAAAAAGTTTAGAATTAAGTTTTTATTAAATAATAACTAAAATAATAGCAAACATACAAGAGAATAAAACAAAAGATATTCATCACAGGTCGAAAAACAATGCCCACAGAAAGTGATAACAGAAGCGAATGGAGCAAGGCCATCAGGGAATGTCAATAACCTTGACACCTCATCCCCAGCTCAAGCGGGCAGCCCCTTGCTCAGCTCAGCTTTATGGCCACATGGACTTAAGCGCTCGGTGTTGTCAGAACCTCTGATTTCTCGGAAGTAAGATATTTGTATTTCCATGTGAAAATTCCCAGTTTTAAAGTATCTTGAAGGGGGACCTGGGTGGCTCAGTCAGTTGAACCTCTGACTCTTGGTTTTGGCTCAGCTCATGATCTTGCAGTCGTGGGATCCAGCCCCACATCAGGCTCTGTACTCAGCAGGGCGTCTGCTTCGGATTCTCTCTCTCTGCCCCTCCCCCCCACTCAATCTCTCTCTCTCAAATAAATAAATTAATAATCTTTTTTTTTAAAGATTTTATTTATTTGACAGAGAGAGCGAGCGAGGGAACACAAGCAGGGGGAGTGGGAGAGGGAGAAGCAGGCTCCCCGCTGAGCAGGGAGCCCAATGCGGGGCTTGATCCCAGGACCCTGGGATCATGACCTGAGCCGAAGGCAGACGCTTAACGACTGAGCCACCCAGGCGCCCCAATAAATTAATAATCTTAAAAAAAAAGTATCTTGAAAACATTGCATCGACCCGAGAAAGTATGTCTGTAGCAGAATATAGCCTGGGGCCCCCAGTTAAAGATCACTCCACACAAACATCTGCTCTTAGTGTAATTTATCACAAGTGCCTGGGAGATTTGGGGTACATGAAAGAAAAGGATTATAGCTGGAGGTGAATGGGAAGGCACCCAAATGGTGCTCGGAGAGAGGGTCAGAAGGGGCGCGGGCTGCTCAGGAGACCTACCAGTAAGCACTCCAGCCTGGAGAGAGTACCCCTTGATCCAAATAAGCCCAGGAAAGGGGCCTCGGGAAGCCCATCCACCCCCAGCTCTGCGGCACCATGAGGCCTCGTGGATGTTTTCCCTCTGAATCAGCTTCATCTCCCTCCCTGCAAAAGCTGACCCTCCAGGGAGCCCTTGCCTGGAGTGTGATTTGGGGACATCCCCTGCTCAAGCCACCTCTTCCTATCCCCGTTCCTGCTGCCAGGGTATCTTTCAAGGGGGGCGGCACCTTTGATTCCCTCCTCTGAAATGGCGAAGTGATGAGTCAACAAAATGTGCTGGTTTCCAATTCTTCACTGTTCTGCTAAACTCCCAAAAGGTCAAGGACAGAGGGGCCTGGGCACCCCATGGGCGGTGGGAGTGGAGGATGAGCAGATGGGGATGCGAGAGCCCAGTGCGGGGGACCTGGCCGCCGTGTCCCAAGCTGGCTTGTCTCCCCGCTTGGCTGGTGAAGCCCTTACCGCCGAGCTATGTAACACCCGCCTCTCTGGCTTCATGGGATTTATGAAGATTTTTCCTTTTAATCCTGCTGGACTCATTCAAAAGGAACACCATTTCTGAGGATTCAGATTAATCAGGGGCTCACTACGGCCTGACTCTTTGCCCAGGCTGACCTCAGACTTCAGAGCTTTGGTGAATTCTCCTAATCTTCTCGGCTGGCCTCCACTTTCTCTTTGCCCTGCCCCTGGTTCTGTACCTGGCCCCCTCTTTATTCCTGTGACAAAGGGCAGTCCTCTTGGGAAGGCAACATAGACAATTACTCCCCCACGCATTATGTAGAAAGACAGCAGGTGGTGCTGCGCAAAAGGATATGGAGTCTCAGGTGGGAGAGCCCAGTCTCCGATTCTGACTCTACCAACCTGTCTGAGCCTGGCCTCCAAATCTGTCAAAGACTATGGGTACTTGCCTTTATGGATAATGAAACACTCCCCCCCCCCAAAAAAAAAGTGTCAGGCAGTTCATCAAATACTTGCAAACTTTCTCATTGGAGGACTTGTATGACACCCATTTCACAGATGAAGAGAGCGAGGTTTAGAGTATGAAGTCTCTCTGAGAGCAGCGTGTGAATGTAGAGATGCCCCCCCCCATGCTGTGGGGGCCTCCTTGGTAGAACCAGGGGGACGTGGACAAATTTGGGGGACTGTGACCATAACATCACAGCCACTGCCCCAAATCACAGAATCTGCGAGGAGAACGGACCCATCGCCTCAATCCAAAGTTGACTTAATTAAAAAGCTGAAGAGGCCACTGTGGCTTTAGATCGGCAGATGGGTCCCCAAGGCTGTCGTCCTCACCCCCAGCTGTGTAAAATGTTTGTTGTGGATGGTTATGTGACAGGTGAGAATGTATCCCAGCAGGGCGGCTCAAGCAAATGGCTGTATCATAAACCCAGGCTTTGTTCCTCTTTCTCCTATAGCCCAGCAGAGGTGCACTGCAGACGTGCAAAGCAATGAGGCCCCAGGGCACTTGGAGTTTCATGAGGACAAGCACGGCAAATCTCAAGGATTATGGTCTTTAGACAAGCACTGCCACGAATGTGCACCTGCTCATGCATAGGCTCCTTCCCGCGTGAGCCTGACCAGGTGGAAAGTGAAGCCAAGGGAAGGGCTCAGTGTTGGGAGGACAGGGAGAGGAGGCTGGCCATAAAAGAAGAGGAATTTTGACTCAATGCTGGAGGAATAAGGAGCCACAGTAGGCTCTTGAATAGGGGACTTATCTGGGATTTTCTCTCCTCCGAAGAAGAAGTAATTTCCACAGTCGAAAGATGCTCCCCTGGGCTTATTTCTGTCCCTGAAAACTTCCAGCAAAGGCAGGTGCCGTGATCCTGGCCCTCAGGGTACTTAGAGTCTATGTTAGGGGGTGGGGTGGGAGGGATGGGGTGACTGGGTGATAGACACTGGGGAGGGTACGTGCTCTGTTAAGCGCTGTGAATTGTGCAGGACTGTTGAATCTCAGATCTGTACCTCTGAGACAAATAATGCAAGATATGTTAAAAA
>NC_138383.1:47772092-47846137 GCF_054177405.1 Leptonychotes weddellii
CATAATGGATGCTGTTGGGGAAGTTGAGAACCCCTGGTCTCAGGCTCGCAGTATCAGTCCAGATGGGCTGGATTATGCTGCAGTAACAAACAACCCCCAAATCCCAGTGGTTTCAGTCAACAAATTCATTTCTAGTTCATTCTGTGTGGATTTTTCAGGTCGGCAAGGGGTGAGTCCTCCCCACAGCCATTCAGGGACCCAGGCTGATAGAGACTCCATCCAGACGTGTTCTTCTGTGATCACAGAGGCAGGGAAACAAGAACCAGTGGGCAGTCCATTGGCTCTTAAAGCTTCTGACCAGAAGTGACGCATCTCACAGCAGCTCCCTATTCACTGGCCAAAGAAAGTCGTATGGCCAAGCCTGGACTCACGGGATGGGATGGGATTGAATCATGCTCCCGTAGGGTGGGTGGGGGGCACTACATGTCTATGAACAATAAAGCAATCTGCCACGTTCCCCAATCCTTGTTCAACATGACCAGGGATAGATAGTAACACAGTCCGTCGCTAATTGTCACAGCTACTCCTACTTATGACTATATTCTCCTTGTGTTCTAGGTGAAAAGTGTAGGAGTTTCCAGAGTATAATACCAGCTGAAGAACAAGGTAAATACCTTACTCGTGTTCTGTCCACCAGCCACAATTTGGATAATTTTTTCTGTCCATAATTTGGATAACTTTTATTGTTTTTGTTGGGACGCAGGAAAAGATGAGAGAGATATTTATGGTTTTCCCATGAAGTCAAATCCAGAAGCTAGAACCGCTGGCTCTCTCCACATGCCCTATAGTCAGTGGTGCTGGAAAATGTCAAACCATCCATTTTGCCGGTGGAAAGCCCCGACGGGTAGTGTTAGCTGTTTTCCAGGGTATGAATAATCCCGCCGTGGCTCACTGCAAACTACTAATACAAGGTAAATGCAGGGCTGGGAAGAGATGAGCTCCAGCCACCACTGCCTACAGCCGTTTGTCTCCATAACACTCATCAAATCCGCGATGACTTTCTCCGTATCTGTTTCCCCAGCTGGAATAAAGGTTTTGTGAAGGCATGAATCATGCCTGTTTCATCCACTGCTGGGTCCCCAGCCCCTAGCTTGCTCTACTGGAGGACTTCCAGAAACATTAGCTTCCCTCCCTGTCCTCTTGACCCATTCGCCCCCACCTCCAACACAGTTCCTTGGAGCCGCAGGTGGGATCCCCTCCAGAGGGCAAATAATTGGCTCACATAGAAACAAACAAGGTTTTGGGATCTCTAACCAGGGCTCTTAAACTCTCAGACATCTCTGTCCTCTTGTTTAAGTGTGTGTATCTTCTTTAAAAAGACAAAGATAAAGTCTTCTGGTGAAATCTAAACAACGCATTAGCTGTGGAGCTAGAGAATAAAGACCCCCAGCATCTCTCGTGTCTTCACATCAGACTCTTATTCTATTTCTTTTCCCTCCCAGCAAAGGACAATATTTACACAATCCTCTCTCAACACCAAGGAGCCCTCTGTGACTGCCAACTTTCAAGATTCAACAGACGTAGCTGTGGTTTTTTTACCCCTTGGTGTTTGGTTTTTATTTTTAATTTTTTATTTATTTCTTTTGTTTTAGAAGTGAACTAAATCAAAGGGCTAGACATGGCAGTACTTCTAAATTCTCAGTGCTCAACATCTCTGACATTCTCACATTTTTGCAGGTGTTCTGTGGTTGTCCATTGGGGCCGAAATCCTGAATATCCTTCTGTTGTTGACAAGTGCCATCCTCCTGGGCTCCAGAGTGAGTTATCATGGCTCTGGGCTCCACTGGCTCAGGGTGGACGCATCTGTGGCCATCCTCATGGTGCTCGCAGGTACTTGCCCACAGCAGTATTCAGACAGGCTGACTCCCCACACCCTGCCCCAGTTGGAGGGACAGAGCTTCAGCCAAAGTGCAGGCTGGCTCTTTTCTGTCGATGGCCAGTTCATCAAGACAGCTGGCTGGTCTACCGGAGAAGTCGCTGAGTTAACCCCATTGCGGGGAAAGCAATGATGCTTTGGGTGACTGATGAAAAGAAATGGGGTAGGCATGGGGCTTGGAGAATAAAATGTCTTACTGTGTCTTTATCACAACTCTGGGAAGGAGATACACTGGCTCTGAGAACAGAAATTGCCTAATTTAGTAGGGTGGTTGTGCATGAAAAATTCTGCCTGGGTTCAAATCCCTGCTACCTAATGGTTGTGTGGCCCCAGGCAAGTCACTCAACCTCTCTGAGCCAGCTCTCTCAAGAGACTATGGTGATGACTAGGTAAGAATGCACCTAGTATGTAGTAAGAATGCAAGAAATGGTCACTTGTTAAAAATCATCATCCAAGTTTGGTGTACATATAAGAATGAAGAACACCCTTTTTGGGGGGTGGGGTTCTTCCGTGTCCTCCAAGCAACTTTTAGAGCAACTTCATTTGGTCTCCTGAGTTGGCCTTTCCATCAAGAGAAGAACCCCAAACAAATGACTTCCTTCGATTCTCTGTCCCGATACTTGAAGCTCTGTTAATAGTGCATCAGCCCAACTGGGAGCTCACTTCTGTGCTTGATAAGTGTCAGGTGTCTTTCCCAAGCCTTATCACCAGTGAATAGGATGATAAAATCCAATTTATGGATCTTCATAGCAAAGAGGCAGGCCATGGACTCTTGGAGACTCTTCCCCAGGTTCTGGCATCCCCGAGAGCCCCCCAGGATCATGAGAGTAGGCTTCTTTCTGGATGTCTGATCATTGGGATCTGCGAACAGGTAAAATGTTTGACGATTTACATCACAAGGACTTCAGCCAGCCCTATTAACATATAATTGCCCCCACCAATTAAAACTATTTCTATTTGGACCCCTGAAGCCAATCCCTAACTGGCCACCATTTGCCATACATTTATTAAATTAAAACACCATATGTGAAATTAGAGTCCCTGCAAAACGAAAGACAAAACAACAAAACAACTAGGGTTTAAAAGTAAAATTCAAGAAAGCTTTCTTGAACAGAAGACCAAACTCTATATATAGAAAGCTCCCTCCAAGTACCTGGAAAAATAGACACAGTGCACTCAAATCCTCAACATATCCTCCAAACCTATGGGGAAAAAAGTCTTCGGGGGTCTCCAGGCAAAAAAACCAAGACACTTACAAAGGAAAGAAAATCCCCTTGGCAGCTGATTTCTGTTCCTCCTGAATACTGCCACGTGAGTCTGGTGTGGCCAGAACACGCTCAGATTTTTATCTAAAGTATCCCAGTGTTGAAGCCTTAGCAAATCATCCACATGAAAAAGAATAACATGACAGAAGACTGTAGAATGTGGCGTCAGGCCAAATGTAGCTCAAGGACCCCTCATCTGTGCTGGGAAAGAGAGAATGGAACATCGGAGCCTCTGAGCATAGGGAGACAGGGGTATTATAGACTGGGGAGAGTTCGTCATGGGAGGAATTACCTGGCCACTGTGCGAATTCATGAAAATAAGGAATTAGTGCGTATGTGAAACATGAAGGCAGCTTGAAAGGACTCAAGGAGGATGCTACTGGCTTTCTTTCATCCAACTCACATAAAGTAGAGAAACTCCATTCCTAACTCTGGCTCACAGAGCTCTCTTTATGCAGGGCTTCTCAGCATGGTGGCCCACATGATGTACACAACCATTTTTCAAATCACTGTGAACCTTGGACCAGAAGATTGGAAGCCTCAGACGTGGGACTACGGCTGGTCCTACTGGTGAGTTCTGGCCGTGGTCCTCAAGTCCTGACGGGCTGTCAGGGATGCACACGGGTTTTGTAGGACTACGGACCTTGGCTATCATTCCGCCATCTGACTTTGGATGAATTTCTTAACCATTCTGTAGCCCCGCTCTCTCCTCTGTGAAGGGATGATACTTGTCTCATGCATTCATAGGCATTTAAAGAGATTAGGTTTGGTAAAATCTTTGACCCAGAGTCAAGTCCTCAAGCCACGGAGACACTGATGTTATTCCATTCTTAAACACAGCTGGGGGGAGAGTCCCGAGTAATAAAGCCTAGTAAATACTTCAGTGTTGGGAGACCCAGCCCCAGTTTCTAATAGACAAAGCCAGGACATAAAAGTTCTGTCTCTTAACAGAAAGACTCAGCCATGCCATATAAGATCACAGCGGTTCTTTTTGATATGGATCTCCGAAGTACAGCTGCAGTTTTATACACACACACACACGTACATTTTCATCCTGTATAACAATCTCTTATGTTACTTTTCTCTTTGTAAAACAAATAACACATTCTAGGTTTACTCCCTCATCTTACCATTCTAGAGTTTGGTGAACATGTCCGTATACTGTTACCCGCATGATTTATTAGATTTTGTACTCTTCCCAGTTTGTGTCTCAACCTGAAGAAGTTTTTTTTTTTTTTACAAACATTTCTTTGTAGCATCACACCATTCCCTCGACCTGTGTGTCACTTTAGTTGCCTCCTTCCAGACAGGTGTCACTGTTTCTGAGGTGACGTCACTGATGCTACTCACAGTGGAGAACCCAGCTGCACTAGAGCTCAGAGCACTGTCAGGTGGGCCAACAGCTATAGTCAACTGATGCTGTGGGTTGAAGTAGATCCCAAACATCAAAGGAATCTGTAGAATGGTCTATTTGTTTCCCATATCATTTTGTTTCGTTTCCAATTACTTGTAATTACTTAACTCTTAAAGAAATAGATGCAACTAGTTTTTAAAAATCAAATAGTATTAAACAGGGGCACCTGGATGGCTCATTCTGTAGAGCACACAACTCTTGATCTCGGGGTCGTGAGTTTGAGCCCCACATTGGGTGCAGAGATCGCTTAAAAATAAAATCTTTAAAAAAAAATCAAATAGCATAAACATAGCAATCTCTCAATTCTGTCTTTCCCTATCCCACTCCTCTAGCCCCACCAAAGCCCCCCATCTTTCTCTCCACTCGGGATGGCTATTCTGAGGCATGCCACATGACACTTCCCTTTGCCACTCCTTTGTACAGGAGAGCTGTTTCCTGGGTTCCATATCATTATCTTACTTATTTTGCATTCACATTTTGTGGGGGCACATCCCCCAATGATAGAGAAATTATTTTATTTCTTGCATATTTGGAAAGGTACTTATTCGATGCTCCATATTTGATTGATAGTTTGGCAGAGTGTAGAATCCTTTGTTGAAAATCATTTTCCCTGAAAAATGTGAAGGCATAGTTCCATTTCCTTCTAGAACTTACTGATTCTGGGAAGAGTTCCATACTCTTCTGATTCATGTTCCATTATAAGTAGGCTGGTGTTTTCTACTCTTTATTACTGGTGTTCAGAAATGTCAGGATAATGCACCTTGGAGTCTTTCATTCACTTTCATTCTTCTTTCCTGTGCTTGATGGGTCCTTCAATCTGAATATTCATGTCCTAGAATTCTGGGGATTTTTCTGTTATTATTTCATTGATTATTTCCATTCCTTAGCTTTCTGTTCTCTTTAGAAACTTCTTGTTAGTTCAATACCGAGACTCTTGGATTAATCATCTAAATGTCATCGTATCCCTCACATTTTCTAGCTCCTTCTTTTTGTAATCTTTTCTGAAAATGTTCCTCTCTTTGTCATCTAACCTTCCTATTGAATTATTATTTGGATCTTACTTGAATTTCCAAAAGGTCTTTCTTGTTTTCTGGTTGTTCCTTTTTCATATATCCTGATCTTGCCTTGTTCATGCACCATCTTCTCATATCTCTCTGTAGATAGTGATCAAAGGGTTTTCTTCTGGTTGCTGTTTTCTTCTGTTCCTTGTGCTATCTCTTTTCTTTAGATGCCCCCCCCTTTTTTTCTGTTTACTGTTGGGCCTTTCCCCTAGATGTTGGTATCTTTGATGTCAAGTTATATTTAAGGATGATTGGAAACTCTAGAGTGGGCTTAGAAATTAGTTATGGGTAGGTTTCTTTGTAGGTAATCGGATAAGGGGACTTCTATTTTACCTGGGAATTTCACCCCCTGAAAACACACAAATGCCAGTTGGCAGAGGTTCTTTCTCAGCAACCATTCCACTGGGTTCCATAGAAGGTGAAAAGTATAGATCATCATATCAGAATGCAACAGGCTTCCAGAGGGTAGAGATAGAAAGTAACAACACCAATGTCGTGCCCTGGGTTAGAGCCAACCACCACCACAACTAAAAGCAACACTGGTATGTTAGCAGATACTATGCTGAGTACTTCCCAGCATTAGTTCATTGAATTCCTCACAACCACCCTGTGTGTGGTGTTACTATTAGTCAAGTTTTGCAGATGATGAACCTGATCCAGAGAGATGAAGTCACCAGCTCAAGGGTGCACAGCTCATAAGAGATAGGGGCAAACCCACAGTGCAAACTTAGCACAATGTCCCCAAAGTCCGTTCTCTTAACCACTGGGCTACAACAACACTATTGGCTGGTCTCTGAAACTTGTGATCCAAAGTCCAGGTCCAAATTGGGTGGAAAGAGGCGCTGGTTTTTCACCAGACTGACCACCAGCAGGAAACCCTGGAACCACAGCCTCTTTCCTGCTCCTTCCTAACTGTGCCTTTTGTTGACAGCCTCGCGTGGGTTTCCTTTGCCCTCTGCATGGCTGTGTCGGTCATGGCCATGAACAGTTACACAGCAGCCCGCCTGGAGTTCATAGAGAAGCAGAGGATACGGAAGGGCAGTCGGCACTCTCAACAAAACTTCCCAGAGCCCAAGGCTTTGGAAAGTGTTTGGGAAACAAAAGCTGCTCCCAGCCCTGACAGGCATGCCCTCGTGAGTGTGTCAGAGCACCTGCCACCAAATGACCCAGGCAAAGTGTCCATGTGCTAGCCAGTGCTTGTGGCTGTCAAATCTGCACAGGCAGGCAAGCCAGACACTTATGTCTGCAATGAACATCTCTGGGGTGGGCTTCAGAAGACTGTGGTCCAGGTAAACTTTCTACCCACCATCTTACCCTTTATTAAACAGCTTTGGCTTCAGCTAATGATTCCTGGTAAAATGTCAGTGTCTTTAAGTGAGATTACGCTTACAGAAGATATCAACCATTGACACTCTAGTATAAATGAGCATCTCAAGCTTTCATGACAGTGGGCTTAACAAGGGTAACCAAAGAAGAGGGAACATGTAAGCACTAAGGGTAAGAGAAGTTGAAGAAAGGGGAAAGCAAGGTTCTAACTACAAAGGGTGTGAAATGTGTTGCCCACACTTGTTTGTTGACAGAAGAGTCCAGAAAATTTTCCCTTAATGAACACACACAAATTGATAGTATGTGTGACTATCCCATACCTTCTCTGTTATTTTAATTAGAAAGCGCAAATTTAAATTTAAGGAATTGGTTTTGTGTTACTTTAAATATATATTTTCTTTGCAATTTCCTAATTTCTACCTATAGTAGAATTTACTTGGAAGGATAATCAAATGATAAAACAAAATAAGAACAGTCGAATGGAATGACATCTTAACACAATTAAGTAGAACAAATGTTGGAGTTGTGCTTAAATTGCCAGGCACTTTTGCTTCTAAAAATAAACATTGCTAAATGTGTGAGTTTTGTTTGAAGCAGTGGGGTTCTGCATGTGTCTTAATGTGTTCAGTTAGAGTATTATATAAGTTTATCTTGTATTTTAAACTAACATATTATTGAGGCCACAGGTTGTTAGACACATAATTTGGGTTTTTTGAAAAAAAAACTGCTAAATTATAATAACCCTAAATATGTCCTAACTTAGATTCATTTTTAAAAAAGTATATGTTTAGTGAACACATTATTTCTGGGGGAAAAAACACAAGCCCTCTGAATGTTTCAAATAAAATCACTCAATCTACTTATGCTAAATTGTATTTATACTCTCACAGAATAAGGGGAAATCAGCTAACTTCTTCAGGTTTGGGGCTCTAGTCAAGTACCCGTCTAACAAATGATGGTCCCACGGGATTTTATGTTTTGTTGAACCAAGCATATTTGAAGCGATGTAAAATGGAATTTTGCCAGAATAAACCCAACTCAGAAAGGCGTGCTGAGACTCCTCTGGGCCATTTCTTCACCTGGAGCAGGGGGGCTCTGTACCCAGTGGCTTCTGCCCTCCATAGTATATGGGTTATTTTCTACGGTTTGTCACCCCTGTGTATCCATGTAGCTAGATGCTGTGTCCCTGTCACAATATGAAATCAGAGTCTGATCCTAGAGAGAAGGAAACATGCCAGAAATGTTCACAGAGACACTCGGTCCTCTTTTATTTTTTTAAGATTTTATTTATTTATTTGACAGAGAGAGAGAGAGGGAACACAAACAGGGGGAACAGCAGAGGGAGAGGGAGAAGCAGGCTTCCCGCAGAGCAAGGAGCCCAATGCGGGGCTTGATCCCAGGACCCCGGGATCATGACCTGAGCCGAAGGCGGACGCTTAACCGACTGAGCCACCCAGGCGCCCCCTCGGTCCTCTTTTAAACAGCAAAGCAAAACCAAACGTATCTATGTAGAATGTGGCTGAAGGTGCCAAAGAAGAAATGAATTTCTTTGCTACATCCTCTGAGCTCCCAAGGCACTTTTCTTCCTTTTAAATGCTTTAAATGTTGATTTTATTACAATATAACATACATAACCCTAAGAACACACAAACCCTAAGTGTACAGCTTAGTGAATTTTCAGACAGTGTATGTAGCCTTGTAACCAACCACCCCTGAGATCAAGAAAGAGAGCCACGGTGTCTCATTTTCATCTAGCTTTGCTCTAAGACAGACCTAGGTGGATTTTGATTCCTTAGTCCTGAAATAATCTATGTATCTGTTCCCCTCTTAAAGATTTTAAATTACTTCTCTATGGCAAGGACTGTTCTCTGTACCTCTCCCAACATTTGAAACAGTGGTTAGCAAGTAGAAAACCCTCAGATATATGTGTGTGTGTATATATGTGTGTCTAGAGAGAAAGAATATCATATGAAGATATATATATATATATATATACTATCAAATAGACCTTTTTATTTTTTACTACTTTGTAGATATTAATGTCGTTTATGATTAAGGGCATGGATTCTGGAGCCAGAGTGCCTGACTAGAAACCCTAGCTCCTCGCCTTGACCTTGGGTGAATCACTTGTCTCTCTGTGCCTCAGATTTCTCATCTGTAAAATGAGAGAATAATCCTCCCTATTTCAAGGATCGTGAGGACTAAGCGCATTAGGATGTGTGACGTTCTTAGAATAATGCTCGACACCTAGTAAACACAACAGGAAGATTAACTGCTCAGATCTGCCATGTGCAAAGCACTGTGTCAGGTCCTGTGGGTATTTAAGGAAACAAGATAAAGTCTGAGCCCTTGCCAATGAGTTGGGGAAACAACGGTGAAATCTCAGTGACCATGTCCAGGAGAAAGCCAGGATCGAATGAGTGCCAACCCACCAATCATTTTTAGTTTGGACACCATCCATCCTTAGTTAACCATTCAGTAACTTTCATCAGGTGTCTAGAATGTTGCAGGCACCACGCCATTCCTCCTAGAAGTAAGGACTCAAGCTTCACTCTTTTCTGGTATTAGCAAGATGCCCATTTGGGGTCAGTTGTTAGAGAACCAGTCCATATCTACTGCCTACTTATTGCACAGACAAGGCAGTTTCCAGAGTGTCAAGTGTTCTAACAAACCCATCATGAGAAGCAGCCAACAACGACTCTCCATGGACTTCCCCAACCAGGCTCGGGGGGACTCAGAGGCAAAGGGTCCATATCTCCCCTTACAAGGTGGGTGGCAAAGAAGGGTGACAGCTAACTCCCAGTGCTTGGGCAAGAATAAACAAGGTGTTCACAGATGAAGAACCGAGAAAAACAGAAATCTCAGGCGAACCTAAACTCATTGTTTGGCCCTGAGTCTGTTTTACTGATTGTTTTCATGGAATTGACAACTCAGCCTCATTGCTGTCATCAGACAAATCCTCTTGGGGAATCACAGCTGGGTAGTCTGGGCTGGTATTCTGGTCCCTCTGAAGACCAGAATAAGGTTAGTAGACCTACCTAGTGAGATGCGTCATGTTTGCTCATGTCAGCGTTGTTCACTCCTTAAACGCTGTGAGGTGTACATATATGTAAAAAGCACTGGGTGTGTCATGGAAATACAAGTGTGGCTGAGAACATGCCCCCGAGCCCATGACGCCATACCCTGGCCCTATAGAAACAATTTAGTGTTGTTCCCCAGGAAGAAGGTTGGGAGAGACTGGAAAACAGCCAAGGTTAAAGTTTAAGGGACATGTCCGTCACTTGGTGGTTGACCAACAATATCATTCACTTTTGTTAAGTCAACTGTGCTACATCAGAGAGACAGAATATCTGGGGGGGGCATGAAATCCTAGGGCTTTTTTTTTTTTTTTTACTTGTCACACAAAGCAGGAGAGAGACATCTTTTGCACAGTGAAAACACGGAAGAAAAGAAGGCAGCAATCTGAAAACAGGAGAGTTTGGAGGTCAGGCGAGGTTAGAAGGATGTCAGACAGGATCCATCTGCTTCTACCTTTCTTTGTTTGATTATTCTATTTTATTTTCTCTTTTCAACTAAGAAATATTTTAATATACATGAGCTGATGTAACAGAGGTGCACGCAGACACTGGTTGATGGAACAAGTAAATGCTTTGTCATGGTTGCCACAGATCTCTCTTTTTTAAAAAAGAAAAATACATTGTAAGAGATATAATGAATAGTAATGTATGGGGATTAACATAAGAGTTAAAAAAAAAAAAAAGAGATATAATGAATACCTCACATCCCCTCCCCATCTCTTCCTCCTTCTCTCTCCCAGGTCATAACCACCATCCGGAACTCACTTCTATGCACTGTTATGCACATTTACTGTGCACATCTGTATCCACAAACTACAGATGAAAGGGTCTTGTTTGGCTTCACATTTTATTTTATCTTTTTTAAGATTGTATTTATTTTCTTGACTGGGAGAGAGAGCATGCACAAGCAGGGGGAGTGCGAGAGGAAGAAGCAGACTCCCTGCTGAGCAAGGAGCCCAATGCAGGGGCTCGGTCCCAGGACCCTGCAATCATGAGCTGAGCCGACTTGGCTTCACATATTATATGAATGGCCATCATCTTAGATTCAGATTGTCTCCTCAAACGAGGTCGGACAATTTTTTTATTATGGTAAAATACATATAAAATTTACCATCTTAACTATTTTTAAGTGCACAGTTCAATGGCATGGAGCACATTCTGCTGTGCAACCATCACGACCATCCGTCTCTGGAACTCTTATCATCTTGCCAAACTGAAACTCTGTCCCCATTCAACACTAACTCCCTATGGTCCCCTCCCCCTGGCCCCTGGTACCACCATTCTGCTTTCTGTCTCTATGACTTTGACACTCTGGTACCTCCTATAAGGGGAATCACACAGTATTTGTCCTTTTGTGACTGGCTTATTTCACTCAGGACAATGTCCTCAAGGTTCATTCATGTGGTAACAGGTGTTAGAATGTCCTTCCTTTTTAAGGCTGAATATTCCAATTTTTTTAATATGTCCGGCGAGTCCAACGACCCACCATCCTGCCCCATCCTTGCTTCTCCTCTTCAACAGCCCTGTTACCCCCGCGATGTTGCCTCTAGGCATTGGGAGCACCCACTCTTCCAAAGGGAGCTCAGGAGTGGAAGCAGTTTTGAGCAGCAAAACAAGTGCTGGTCTTGTCTGGAAAGAAGGATTGAGCTAACAGGACCTGCGTTTCAGCCCAGAGAACACGCATGGGGGGTGAGGAGGTGACAGACCCAGCAATGTCCTGGTTATGGAAGTATGTGCACACATGTTACCTGACTTAGCCCTGGCACCCTTCACCACCGAGCCTTGCGCAGAGTCCTCAGGAATGGGTGCTGACATGCACTGAGATAAGGCAATGAGATGAACAAATACAGGTGAGGAAAAAATTGCCAAGTCAAAGGGAGAAACTCAGACCATCAGGTGCAACGATGGGCCAGACCCCTTCTGGGTGTTGTATGCATGCCACCTCTTATATTCTATCTCTGCATGATGATGAAGGTGGTAGTATTAGTGTTTGCATTTCCAGAAGACTGCTGTGAGGTTCAGGTTTGTAAGGGTGCGCTTGAGGCTGCGCACAAGTCAAGAGCAGAACTGAGATTTGGACTTCAGCGCAGATGGATTCCAAGCCCATCACGCTGCCTTTCTGGGGGCAGAGTGAGAGACAAATCCTCTTGTCTCCTCCTCCCTCGCCAGGTGGGACTGTGGAAGGGCAGGGCCCTGGGGCTTCTTGGGGGAGGAGTAAAGGGGTTGAAAATGCAGGGAGGAAGCCACTGAGGGAGCACTTTCCTCTGATCCAGAGACGGGTTAGGGCAATCTGAAGCTACACTCATGGCTTGAAACATGGCTTCTGCTTGGAACCAAGGGGACTGAAGAGGCTCCTAAGGAGAAGGCAGGCTGGGGCCTGCTCTGATCTAGACTCTGATTTTCACACTCCAGATTTTCCAGGATGGCCCCCAACCCCACAGATGCACATTCACACTGCTCAATCTTAGTTCTCAGTTCTTGGGCTAGAAAATACCATTATTTCAGGGTCAGGCAAATTCTCAGGCTTCTCTCCTAACCGTAAGGTAGACTGGGATTTGGAGCAAGAATCTCTCTGTAGACTGAAGGGGGTGATTTTGGTTGGGATCTCCCTTGTCTGTGGCAGTCAAGCTGAAAGAAAAGGAAATCCCCACCACCCTTAGCAGATGTGAGTTTTCACTGGTACAACTAAAGTTCCCCTGAGAGCTGTGTCTGAGCCCAAACACAGTTCCACGCCTGAGATCCCACTGTCCTGTCCTGCCTCTTCCCCATCACTAGTGTCATGGGGCAAAGTGGTAGCCGCCTAACATTATTCAACCAAGCTCTGAGGATCTTGTAGCCGGTGGCCCCGGGCATCTCTTAGACACGGTGAGGCTGTCATCCAAATGTCAAGTTGTGCAGAAGACTGTGTTGTCAAAGCAGAAGGTGCAGGCAATTTGGGTGGATCATGAGCCACCTTGGAGGGCTGGCTTGTTTCAGAACCACTGACAGTAAGTCTGAAGGAGAACCGAATTCATGATAATCTTCACACAGAAGTTCCTGTCAATGTCACCAACGGTTCCCCACTACTAAAGTCAAGGTCACTTCTCAGACCTTATCTCACCTGACCAATAAGCAGTATCAGATGCAAATGGTCACTTCCCCTCTTTGAACACTGTCTTCACTGGACCCCCAGGACACCGCTCTCTTGAGTTTCCCCCAGCACCCTGGCCACATCTCTTCAGTCTTCTTTGATGACCCTCCTTCAAGTCCTCAACCTCTGGATGTTGGAGTACCAAAGAGCACAACCCTCCAATTTTCCCCCTGTCCACACTCATGTCTTAGGTGACCTCATCCCATTGTATGTCTGACAATACCACCAACCTGTGATAGCTCCCAAATGTAAAACCCGAGCCTAGACCTCTCTTACCTGGACATGCCTCCAGACTGGCTTTACCAACTTCCTTCTCAACACCCCCGCTCAGATTTAACAGGGTTTCAAAATTAACAGACAAAAAAGAAGTTGTAATTCACCCACATCCCCAATCTCTGCCTCCTGTAGCCTTATCCAACTCAAAAAAGAAGAAGAAGAAGAAGAAGAAAGAAAGCAAGAAGGAAGGAAGGAAGGAAGAATGGTAGGAAGGAAGAAAAATTATAGTAACTTTATCCTATTAGTCACTCAAGTCAAAATCTTAGAGTAGAGGTGATTGGGTGGCTCAGTCAGTCTTGGTCTCAGCTCGGGTCTTGATCTCAGGGTCATGAGTTCAGGCCCCACGTTGGGCTCCACGCTGGGTATGGAGCCTACTTAAAAAAAATCTTGGAGTGATCTTGACTCTTCTCTTTCTTTTATTCCCCTCTATCCTACCTATGAGCAAATTCTGTCTGCTGTACCTTCAAATATGTCTGAAAACAGGCATTTCTCACCACCTTGACTGCTACCAATGAAGACAAACCAAGGCCAGCATCACTGCTTACCTGGGTTACTGTTGCAAAAGTCTCCAGCTGGCCTCTCTACTTCCATTCTTGTCCTCACACAACCTATTCCCAGTACAACAGGTATACCTGAAAGTCAAATCACATCTTTTCTCTCCTCTGAACACCCCAAGGATTACCATCTCATTTAGAGCAAAAGCCAAAATTCTAATCATGTCCTATAAGATATGTAGGCCCTCCAACAAACACATGATAAGATGCTCAACATTACTCACCATCAGGGAAAGGCAAATCAAAGCCACATGAGATATCATCTAACACCTGTTAGAATGGCTACTGTCAAAAAGATAAGAAACAACAAGTGTTGGCGAAGATGTGGAAAAGAAGGAACACTTGTGCACTGTTGGTGGGAGTGTAACTTGGTGCAGCCACTGTGGAAAACAGTATGGAGGTTCCTCAAAAACTTATAAATAGATTTATCATACAATCCAGTAATTTCACTATGGGGTATTGACCCAAAGAAAACAAAAACACTAATTTGAAAAGATATATGTGCCCCTATGTTTACTGCAGCAGTATTTATGATGGCCAAGAGATGGAAGCCACCTAAGTGTCCATCGATAGATGAATGGATAAAGAAGATGTGGTATATATACATAAAATGGAATATTGTTCAGCCATTAAAAAGAATGAGATCTTGTCATTTGTGGCAACATGGGTAGATCTTGAGGGTATTATGTTAAGTGAGATAAGTCAGAGAAAAACAAATACCACATGATTTCACTTATATGTGGAATCTAAAACCCAAAACAAACAACACCAAACTCTCTTTTTTTTAATGTTTTATTTTAGATTTTATTTATTTGAGAGAGAGAGAGCAAGAGCACGAGCGGTAGGGAGAGGCAGAGGGAGAAGCAGACCCCTTGCTAAACAGGGAGCCCGACGTTGGGCTCCTTTCCAGGACCCTGAGATCATGACCCTAGCCAAAGGCAGACCCTTAACCGACTGAGCCACCCAGTTGCCCCGCAAAACCAAACTCTTAAATACAGAGAACAAACTGGTGGTCTCCAGAGGGGGATGCATAGGAAGATGGGCAAAATAGATAAAATGGACTCAGAGGCACAAACTTCCAGTTATAAAATAAATAAGTCATGGAGATGAAAACCACAGAATAGGGAATATAGTCAATAATATTGTAATAACACTATATGGTGACAGATGGTGACTACACTTATCAAGGTGAGCACTGAGTAATATCTAGAATTGTTAAATCAATATGTTGTACACCTGAAACCAATATAACAGTACATGTTAATTACACTTAAATTTTTAAAGATATGTAGGCTCTCAACTGCTGTCTAACCTCATCCTACTCACCTATTCCTGTCACTCTGCTCCCATGCACTGGCCTCCTTGCTGCTCCTTGAGAATCCCAAGCATATTCTGCCTCAGGGCCTTTGCACCATGCTTGTCCCTTTGCCTAGAACTTCTGTCCTCCATATATCCTCATCACTTCCTCAGGCATCCACTCAAGCATCATCTTTTCACCAACACTCCATGAAGTGAGAGAGACCTATTCTCCCTTTGCCTCCTCCCTTCCCCCGTGATAGGCCCTGTGATGTGCCCCTCAGATTCTTCTTCACTGATGGACTTGTTACCCTAGCTGCCAGTGGTGCAGTCAGCGGATAGCCAGCTCTCAGCCCCTTCAGGGATCACCCCAGTTAGACCTGACCTTGGGCCCAAGCAGGTAGAGAAGGCACTGGCCCATTGCATTAAAACTCCATGGCACCCACCTGTGCTGATGGACTGCTTTGGCTTTCTGTTAAAGGAAAATGGTAGGGCTGGCTTTTGGATGAGCCTGCCTGATACAGTGGCATCAGCCGGAGGTGGACAATTCTGCTCAAGAATGTCTCTGACACACGGTGGAGAAGGAAGACCTACCATGCACAGAACTTTGAGAAATACCTATTGTCCACTTCCTTTGGGAGGAAACATGGCCTGAGTTACAGATCTGCACAGACATATTGGTAGTTGGCTAATGGATTGGCCAACGGGTTGGAGACTATGGAAAAAAATTGCTGAGAAGGAAATTTGGGGGATAGATGTGTGGACATTCCTCTTGTAATGACACGGAGTATCAAGATGTTTGGTCCTGTGAGCATGTCCTCCAGAGACTAAACATTGTATAGGGGCTGTTGTTAATCAGGTGGACAAAATAACCAATGCGGTTGGTGTTGGTCTACCTCTCTTCCCAGCCTGCCCCATGCTTGTTCAAACACACCATGGTGTCAGAGACTGGAAAGAGAGCCATCGAGGAATTTCTTCCTGGTTTGGCCTTTTATCATAGCCAGTAGCTACTACAGAACCCGCTGGGCAAACCCCTCTCCAACCCCCACTCAAGTTCTAGCTCTCATTGGGCTGCAGTAACTCTTTTTCTATCCCTTGTCTGACGAGGTACTAACAGCTTCTCACTGTTGCTGGTCTCTGGGTCTTAGCAGCCCTTGTGTGTTTCCTTAACCCTTCCACAGCCCTGCAAGTGACCCTTCCATTAAAGTCTCTTGAACCATCCAGGATGATTTTGTTTCCTGCCTGGACACCAAGGGATTCCCTGGGTTTTGTTTTTCCCTTATAGGACTTAACACTTCCTGACATACTGTAGGATTACTTCCTTGCAGATCCATTGTCCACTTCCCAACACTAGGTGGTTAAAACGCTCCATGAAGGCAGGTACTGTCTTTATTTCATTCAGCGCTGTGTTCCTCACACTTAGAACACTGCCGGGCTCATGACAGCTGAGCAATAAGGAATGGTTGAAAAAGAAAGTAAAGAATCAATGAATGACATTCACGGACAACTTGGAACATCTTCTGGAAACATTAAGCTGAAATCTGACGCCATGATTATGTTTACTAGTCTTTGGGTGGAATGTTGGCCTATGACCACTGTTTACAGCAGCAGAGAAACTGCACCTCGAACATCTGTACTATTGCATGGAAGAGGCTGATGGTCTGTGGTGTACCTGGTCGTGGATCACTATTGCCTTCTGCGAGTACTTAAATAGAAAACTGCCATTAACTATTATAGGAGACCCAGGTACTTCCTCTTTTATAAAGGATCTTGTACCATGGTGTGGTTTGTCCTCAAACAAAGCACTTGTGAATTGTTCAACCACAGCCATGGCCACACTTGGACAAGATAACCCAAGAACTTCTGTGTTGACCAAGCCAACCTTGGCATGTAAACATTATACCGTTATTAGTATTTTCAGCCTCTCAAGCAAGCTGTTCCTCTAAAAGAAAAAAATGCTCATTGGGAGTTTTCCCATTCCTAATTTCAGTGAAGAGTTTTATTTAAAAATACCTCCATCCCAAGTGCCACTCTCAGGAGAATGAATTAAAAATGTGCGGTATCAGGGCACCTGGGTGGCGCAGTCAGTTAAGTGTCCGACTCTTGGTTTTGGCTCAGGTCATGATCTCGGGGTCCAGGGATGCAATCCCGCATCAGCTCTGCACTCAGCTCAGAGTCTGCTTGGGATTCTCTCTCCCTCTCCCTCTGCCCCCCCCTTTCTCTCTCTCTCTCCCAAATAAATAAATAAATCTATTTTAAAAATGTGAGTTATGTCCACACAATGGAAATGAGTGATCTCCAGGCTCACACAACAATATGGATGAATCTTACAAACATAATGGTCAGCAAAACAGTAACAACTTTATGAATCTATTTTTTTAAAAAAAGTTTAAAAATCACAGGTAAAACAAATACATGCTTTTAAAAGCTAGAAAGTAGTCTCTCCTCAAGGGCTCGAAAGGGACATGCTGGGGAGCAGGTTGACAACGCTCTGTTTCTTGATCTGGGATGTATTCAGTTTATGGAAGCTCTACACTTATCAGATATGCACATTTCTATATGTATATTCTATACCCATAAAAAGTTCGGTTTTCTTTAATGTCCCTGGACATCCTAACTTCTAAGGAAGAAATGCTATTTCCTCACTCCCACCCCAGGGCACTGCCCCTCGCCCTTCTTCCTGCTCAGCCCAACACAAAGTAGGACTGATTTGTCTTCCTATTTCTGGCCGTTTGAACACTTGAACAGATTTTTAGCTTCTCATGTGTCTTCATTTCTAATCCTACCGCATTCCCTTATGTAACTGAAAAACTTAGCATTTGGGATAAATTCTTAGTATTCTTTTTTTTTTAATATTTTATTTGTAAGTAATCTCTGTGCCCAGCTTGGGGCTTGAACCCACAACCCTAAGATCAAGAGTTGCATGCTCCACTGATGGAGCCAACCAGGCGCCCTAAATTCTTAGTGTTCTTAATCATTCAGGAGGACAACAGTTATCCTCTTGTGAGCTGAGTCTATGCTGGGTTAATACACAGTATCTTAGTCTGTCCTCCCAAGAGCCCTGCAAGATGAGATTGCTATGCCCATTTTACAGACGAGGAAGCTAAGACCCAGGGAAGTGAAATAGTTTAAGTAAAGAGAAATACCCCCAAACTCTGCTCATGTCACACTTCCCAGTGGTTCATTCTGCAACAGGCTCCATTCTGCTTAACAATTTTTCTATGCTTTTGGTCCCCAACCAGAAAGGGAAGGCCAGATGGCTCACAGCCACACTGGTCTGAGCTACCTGGAAGCCTCCTGATACAAGGGTTATAGGAACGGAGGGCGGAGATGTTTGCGTTGACAATCCCAGGTCCTGATCTCTAATGCCCAGCCCTGAACTGCAAAGGAAACCTCCAATAGTCAGGCATGTCAGAGGGCTTTAAAAGTCCTGGCAAGAACTCTGAAATCAGACCCGGCCAGCATGTGTCCCTGAATATCAGAATAGACACTATATTTATCTTGAAAAGCCCTTCAGTGCACTGAGAGCTATAAATAGTCATTAGGACCTAAGCAAGGGGCCTTAACACATGGATTTCCTTCCAAAAATGCAGACCCATTTTAATTAAATTTGTAATTAACCTCCGGGAGGGCAGGCCCCGAATTCCGTTTGGTTTTGGACACACCGTGAGTAATTTCCTATTCACTGAACATTTGGGGATTAGCATGCTTACTGGGTGTTTAGCCCAGAGGCGGCCCTCCGGGAGCTTGCACAGAACCTGGCTCCCTGGAGAGGACACACGGGTGCACGGTGAACGCACCCTGTAGCCTGGGGCCTCCCCCTGTGCCGGGTGTCCTCATCGGAGTCTCTTTGCGAAGCCAAGTCCTTTCCCCTCCGTTTCCCCCAGAACAAGATGGGAGTCACAGCCGTGCTCATGTTGCCTCTGCTACTCCTGGGAATCAGTGGCCTGCTCTTCATCTACCAAGAGGTGTCCCGCCTGTGGTCAAAGTCAGCGGTGCAGAACAAAGTGGTGGTGATCACCGATGCCATCTCAGGACTGGGCAAGGGTAAGCCGGCCTTGCCCCCTACCCCGTGCCCACTCCCGACCTGAGGGACGAGAGGTGGCAGGACGGCGTGTGGCCAACCTGCTAGGTGGGAGGGCGATGGATGCTGTGTCCTCTCCCAGTGTCCCTCATCAACCAGCAAGTGTCTTCCCTTTTGGGGACTGCAGCTCCCATGCCCGAGAAATGAGGGGATTGGGATAACCGGCCTTGCAAACTCACAACCTCGGGGCCAAAACAGGTCTGCAGATGTGATTTGTTTTTGCCTTCATGGGGTTCTGGAGATTTTGAAATGCAAAGTCCTTAGCTGGGGCAGCATGCCAACGAGGAGCCCAGACTTGGGTGCTGGGTTGAGTTCCGGGCCCCATCACTTACTAGCTGGTGACTGCACAGGTCTGCTTTGCATTTCCCGTCTAGGAAAGTGAAGATACTAGTCGTCTCTACCTCATGGTGTTGTTGGGGAATGAATGAATGAATGAATGAATGGATGGGAAGCATGTAGAAGCACTCAAGTGTTCATAATGGTAATAATGATAATGAACACATTTAGGCAGAACATGTGTGCTCTAGTGTGTCATACACCCCACTCAGCCCTAGCGTATCACACTCAGGCTAATTAGCTCAACCATTTACCTCCTGGCCTTGAAGGCACGTATGTTTGTGACCCCTGAATTGGATGGTTTCAGGGGCTTTAATGCTGGTAGCCTCTGTGACATGAGGGTAGTCAATGTCCTTAGGTTTGTAAGATTCTGACTCTATCACTCCTACCACTGGGTGTACTTGTTGCTGTTGTTCTTGTTATTTTTAACCGAACATAGAACCCACATGGCCAAACGTTCATTAGGTCGCTCAACAAGCATCCACTGAGTCCATCAGGTGCTGTGTATTGAGATGAGCATCGCCCCTTCCAAAGAGCCCCATCATGAGTACGTTTGCAACCTCCTGTCTGGGAATTCTCTAAGAACTTCATTCCCTTGGGTATCCCAACGGGAGCCAATCCACATGCTTTGAAGGCGGGTTCAATTTCAGTGGGTGGTTAACTCAGGCTCACCATGTGACATAAAAAAAATAAAGCACGAGGCAGATAAACTGGGTTCTCCGTGTGGCCCGCCATGGGTCCCAGAAGCAATTCCCAAGGAGGACATCCTGCATCCTTAGACTCAGTGCTCAAAAGCAAGGAAGGGTACAAACTCCAACTTCTGCATGCACAAGCCATGCAGAAGGGCGCATGCATTTGTCAACCAGACCAGATACAGGACAATAGGGAAGAAGGTTTGCCCAGGGGGAGACACTCACCTGGACACACTCAGAGTCAGTCTTTGGGGAGACCTGCTCTTCAAACAGTACCTGTCCATAGAGCATCAGACCAGCTGCCAACATGAGACGCCTTCCTCGTGAAGCCTTCCCTGCCACCCTGCTCCTTCTTGGATGGTCCCCACAGAACTGGCTTTTGGGGTCCTATGGCTCCTCCCCTCCCTGTGCTTTCCATCTATTCGTTCATTCATTAACACATGCCTCACATTGTGCGGGACACGTGTGTTTCTCAGTTGGTCCACCAGACACAAGCTCCCTCGTGGTGGAGTCTGTGTTTTGTTCATCCTGGTGTCCCACCACCTAGCTCGGAGCCTGGCATAGAGTAAGCACTCAAAAAAAAAAAAAAAACATTTATTGAATAAATGCCTTTAAAAGCCACCATCTTATGAGGGAAAGACACTCACATGGCTAAGTATGTGGTTGTATATTTGTTTTGTCAATTTCTGGCCAGATTCCAATATGATCAGAGAACACATTCTCTACGATTTCAATTCTTTTAAATTTGTTGAGGATATGGCCTGTCTTGGTGAACGATCCGCAGGTGCCCGGAAAGGTGTGCATCCTGCTGTCTTTGGGTCAAATGTCCCACAAAGTGTCGATCAGATCCCGCCAGTTGAGAAGGCTGTTCAACCCTGTATGCTCCCGATTTTCTGTTACTAGTTAGTGCCATTCTATCTACTGTTGGGAGACGTGTATTTGTTTTAGTAGCCTCTTTATTTTTGAAGTCTCATTCGGTTATGGTGACGCACTGTACAAATCGAGTGCCCGGGAAATACACCCCAGGGGCAACACGGCATCTTCAGAGGAATGCGGTCCAGTCTGTGTCGTGACTCACGTGTCTTATGGACCTACCCCGGAGAGAAATGCAAAGCAGGGAAAAAGTAAGTCCAAATATTTAGACGTAACCCGAGAAGCTGGGCGTGTGTGGCCTTAAATAAACGCCTCCCCAAGATCGTGCGGCTGACCACAGCGATTCCGTGTTCGTGTGGCTCCGTTCCTGAGGTCTGAGGCAAGAGAAAAAGTGAGGGTCACAGAACCTATGACACAGATCCCCCAGCACACCCCCCATTCCCTGGAACCTGCGCGCATCTGGCGGGTAGTGCTGGAGAGTTGCAAGGAAGCAGCGCCAGGACATCGGACCCTTGCCCAAGCCCACACAGCTCAGCCACGTCGGGAATCGGGTCGCTTTGTACCCACTGTGTCTGCAGCAAGAGGGACTCTCGAAAGAGTGCGCTTGAACTTGAAGTGTTTCTGAAGTTGAGCTGCTTGCCTCTCAATCAACGGCCTTTCACGATGGCCCCCCCCACCCCCAGCCGTCCTTTTGCCTTGTCATCTCCCTGAAATCTGGAGGTGGCCCCAGCGAGGCAAGGAAAAGGGCTCAGCTTATGTTGGCTGCTCGAAAAAGAGAAAGCTCGGTGCCAACCTTCCCGACACGGGATAAACTGAGCTGTGGTCATGAGCTGAGCTGATCAAGAAGCAAACCAGAGCACAGGAGTCTACCCGGGCCTGCTTTAGCAGAAATGACATATTTGGGAGGGTGCCTTCAGGCTTACTGTCCCCCAGCAGCGGTCACACCACCGGGCTCCAGGCTCCCGCACCCCGCACCCCACACCCCGAGTGGCTGCTACTCAGAGTTATGGCAGAAGGGAGGGAAGGCTGGGCTTTTGGCCTCCGGATGAAGTCTCTTTTGGTGAATTCTGTTATAAAATACAATATATTAAAAAGGATTTTCAGGTAAAAAGAACAGGAAACACACCTAGAACCCCACCCACTCGGGAATACTTCATCCTGTCTCCTTTTGCTCCTTTATGATGCTTATAAGTGTAGCTTGCATTTACGGTCTGATGGGCACGGTATTCTGGGCTCACAGGAGTGTGGGGGGGCTGGAAGCTAGACAGCCCTCCCACCCCACTCTCAAATTCAGGCAGCAGAGAAAACCCTTCCTCTGCGTCTTGATTTTTTAAAAGCAATCTGATAGTCTCATAAGTCATGATCACTTCTGATCACTATTTGATTATACAAAACCCTTTGAGCATGATAGGTCCCCTAACCTACCATCCATCCATCGATTCAGAAACTGGGATGTCCAGTCCAATACGTGAGAAAATATGTGGATTCTCATTGAAGTGAACGCCCCCTTCCACCCACTCACCCAGGGCAAGTGGCCGCCCAGCCCGCTGCTCTTCCTGACCCCTCTGGGGCTGGAGCGGCAGGAAGAGGACAGAAAGAGAGCAGGAGGAATCCTTACCTGGCTGACACTGTCATGGGAGTGGCCTGGCACCACCTGTTTAAAACCAAGTCTGGCTTTTTCTCTGTGGCCCCTTCTGTGGGTCCTTCCGAGGCCCACCCTGGGAATATCCGCCCACCCTTTCTGCAAGGCATGGGCACTCCAGTTGCTCAATCCTCACCCGGCCTCTGGTGTTAGGGCAGGTGCTTCTCCGGGGCCCTCTGTTTTAATAAGACCTGACCAGGGTTGATATCAAGAAAAGAGAGTTTATTACTTGCCATAAGCAAGGAGATCACTGGGGCTAGCTCCCAAAGCATTGTCTCCCAGAGCAAAAAGCACAGTGTGCATTCATTGACCAGCCCCGTGAACGCATACACTATGTCGGTATCAGCACACGCAGAGGAGGGGGTCTTAGGGGCACCCGCCTGGTGTAAAATCAGGCCTGGACCTACACCCCACGTTATGCTAATTGGGCACAAGCCCCGCCCACGGGTGGAGATTTCAACATGATCATGAGCAAGGTCCCACACCTTTTATCTAGTTGCCCTTGAAATCCGGACTCCTCTGGTTTTAGCCAGCTCTGTGGTCCCCTCTGCCTCTTCCTGGGACCTGGAGTTCCCGCTGGTCAGCACCTGCAAAAACAGCTAAGCCTTTGCCGTTGGTTCTAATTAGCTAACACCACTGCCCTGCTAATGGAACCTTGGGCAGAATTCAAAATAGCTCCCGAGCAACTCAGGGCTTAGGTCTGGTCCACCGTGCTTGTGGGGCAGGGCCTTTGGGGTGTAGACCAATCCCCTGGGGCAGCCCGCCCCTCCTCTCCTCTGCTCTGCACATACCTGGTGGCCCCCCTTCTCACATTAGATTTTGCAGGTGGAACTCAGACACCCCCCGCCCCCCCCGCTTTGCAGGGAACTGAGAGCTTGCTGTTCAGATGGTCCTGGTGGCTCCTTGCAACCTGGGACAGAGATAAAGGGCAAAAACACATTGCAGTCCCCTCCCCAATTCCTCCATCAAAGTCCACTCTCTCTCTCCTCTTCCTTGTCCAATTTGTGTCCTATTTTGGGGGGCAAGGGGTACTGAACTCCATAAAACAGGGTTTTAGTGATTTCCTTTGAAAATGTGCATCTTGGGTTAGCAACTAACTTCAGAATTTTATATCTGTTTGATCTCGGCGCTCTGGTCAAACTTTCCGTTTAAAACCCCGTTACACATGCGAATGCACACTTTAACATCCAATTATACACACACAGAGTCAAGTGCATGGCAGGGAAACATCAGTTTTAAAGGCTTCAAAATATTCGATAAATATCATCATTTATCGACCAAGCTCCTGTGATATTGGACATTTACCACCATTTCCAACTCTTTACTGTTATAATAGTACCGAGATAAACATCGTAACTATGTCCACGCAGACGTTCTTAATTTTCTCCTTAGAATAAATGCCCATAAATGAAATAACCAGGTCCAAGTCTACAGTTAGTTTTAAGGATTTGGTCCAATTTTTCTTCCAAAAGATTGTGGCAATTTACACTCCACCAACAGGGAATGTGTGACTATCCCCAATTTTGTTTTTGATTATCTGATGGATTAAAATTAGTGTCCTGTTTCAAACTGCATGTCTTTATTCTTGGCACTGAACTATTTTTTGTACATTAGCTCTTTGTGCTTCTCTTATGAATTGCTTACCCATCTTGCTAGCCAATTCCTTCATTAGGGTCTTTATCTGGTTTTCTTATTGATTTATAACAGTTCTTTGTAGCTCAAATAAATTTGCCCTTTTCTGACATATGTATTTTAAATAGGCTTTCTCGGGGCGCCTGGGTGGCTCAGTCAGTTAAGCGTCCAACTCTTGATTTCGATTCAGGTCATGATCTCAGGGTCGTGAGATTAAGCCCTGCATCCAGCTCTGCACTCAGTGGGGAGTCTGCTTGGGATTCTCTCTCCCTCCACCCCTCCCCCTGTTCATTCTCTTGCTTGCTTTCTGAAATAAATAAATCAAATCTTTAAAAAAATAAAAATAAATAGGTTTCCTCAGTTTATCTTGGTCTTAATTTTCATTTCTGTTTTCTGCTCTCAGAAAGGTTTTTTTTTTTTTGAGGATAAAAAAATCTATAAATCATTTCTGTTATGATTTCTTCCTTTGGGGTCAGGCTTACAAGATCTTTCCCCAAAGCAAGGTTATATATTAATTTCTCCTTTCCTCTAGTTCTTTTATGGCTCTGTGTTAACATTTAACTATTTAATACATTTTAGTGTATCGCATTCTCCCCAGTAGTTAGCTAGGAGTTCAAATACCATTTATTTTATTTTATTTTATTTTTCAAATACTGCTTTTTCAATAGTGTGTTCTTTACCCACTGATTCATCATGCTAACTTTACGGTATACTAAATTCTTATGAATTCTTGGCTCTATTTTTATTCAGTATTTCTATCCATACTTGAGCCACGAACAGGCTGCTTTAATTTCTGTAGCTTTATCATCTATTTTAATAACTGATAGAGTAGGTCAATTCCTATTGTTGTTCATCAAACTGTTCTTTGCTTTTCTTGTGCATTTGTTATTCCAAACAAGGCTTGTCAAATATCCCAAGTAAAGTTTAGGGTCTTGTCATCCCTTTCCAAGACATGTTGGAATCTTGATTTACTGCATCAAATTCACTTGGGGATGGATCGACATCTTCATTGAATTCCGCCATCCCGAATGGTCATGGACAGCCTCCTTCTCAGTAAAGCACTTACATTCAGAGAAATCATCCCTTCCCTGTGGCCCCAACTCAAGGCAACATTAACACAGTTATTTCTTGATTCAGGTTTCCCTCAGTCAGCAGCACTGCTCACATCCTCCCTCCTCCCTGCTCTCAGTCACACACAGTACACCTGCTTCTAGACCTCACTGGGACCTTCCATCCATCCTCCACCCCTGCTCCAATCTGGCTGAGCCTGCACGGTCCAGCACACAGCTGTTCTCCAATACAACAATCCCCCTGCCCACGATGCCCTCTGATCACACCCCGGCCGGACCCCTTCTTTCCACCCGCACACAACCATAAGATCACTTTGAGCCATTGCATTCAGGATATCCAGCCTCCAGTGGGCACCCAGGGCTGCCCAGCTATCCTTTGGCATCCTGGCTCAGTCAGGCCCACTGCTGGTTGGCATAAAATAAGCGGTCATAGGTCCTGAGCACCTAGTAGGTGTTGGTGGTGCCCTTCCCAGGTCCCTGTACGAGGCCAGTTTATCTGTTCCACAGGTGCTGTGAATGTCGGCTGCATGGCTCACAGACCTGCCCTCTGCCAGCGGACATTGCCTCCCCTGGGAGTTACACACCCTTGGCCCCCAGAGCCGGAGGAAGACAGCACACAGTCCGTAGACCCAAGCATATAAAAGGCTGGTCCTCTTGCCTCCAGGTGGGACACCTCTGCAGTTGGGTTTACACCCCAGAGCCTTCCTTGGATCCAACAGAGGCTAGACTTTACCTGAGATCTTACTCCCTCATGGATTTTCTCTGAAGAGCACACCTTCAAATCTTGATTGCTTGAGTCCCTATCTCTGAATCTGCTTCTGGGAACCCCACCCAAGACACCACCTCATGTGGTTCCCATGGGCATTAAATGAGCTAATATATGTAACTCTCTTTCAAGAGCCCCTAGAACAAGTAAACACTCAAAATATATTAGCTTTTATTGTTCTTAAATATCAGTATTATTGCTACACAAGAATACTGGGTATCTATTTTTTTAAGTAATCTCTGTGCCCAACGTGGGGGCTGGAACTCACATCCCTAAGATCAAGAGTTGCACGCTCAGCTGACTGAGCCCATCAGGTGCCCCCATAAATACTTTGTGTCTACCAGTCCTTGCCCAGTTGAGAAAGACCTATGTTGGGTGAGTCAGGAATGCGTTCAGAATAAAATTAACTAGACACAAGGCAGGTTTACTTTTTAAATAAAAAGAATCCTGGCTGGAGTATCTATCCCCAGAGAAAATGTGCAGGAAACTGGCGGCATTATGTCTGAAAAAAAACCATGATGGTTGTTTCCAGTATCTTTAGATTAAGATATATCGAGGGCTTTGATCCTGGAGGGCTAGTAGACAGGGTCATCCTTCTGTCCAGCTTAAGGAAGAATATCCTAATGATCAGAACCATCCCAGGAAGGAAGGGCTGTCTCCACTCTGAGCTCCCCTTCACAGGAGGTAACCACGCGGAGGCTGGAAATGACAAAAAAAAACTTTCAGCCCTGGGAGGAGGTTGAATGAAATGACCTAGGACTCATGGCTTTAGGACTTTGGAATTCTTTGAAATCTTGAATTCCTATGAGAGAGGCCCATCGACCATGGCTTCATCCACACAGTGCACCCCGCCCTCTTTCCTTCTTCCCCCACAGAGTGTGCTCGGGTGTTCCACACTGGTGGGGCAAGGCTGGTGCTGTGTGGCAAGAACTGGGAGAGGCTAGAGATCCTGTATGATGCCCTCATCAGCGTGGCTGACCCCAGCAAGGTAAGGCCTTCTGGCAATCGGCTTGGGGAGGTTCTGGGCACCCTTAGCCTTCACTGACTGCTCAGCGTTAGCAGCTCATGGACCAGGTGGGTGAAATTTGGTGATTGCTTTGTGGGAATGGGAGGCAGTGTCCTTCCTAATCTTGACCCAGGCCTGTCTGCCAGGCACAAGGGCTGGCTCATCTGGAACATTCTCCATGCCAAGAACTTGCTCTCTGGCAACTCACCCTCCCCACCCCCTATTGTATTTAAGTCAGAGTCAAAGATGATCCAGAAGCTTTAGCAAGGCACAGGTATGGGCATGATTATAAACGCTTACGGCTGATTTCTTTTTTAAGATTTTATTTATTTATTCATAAGAGACAGAGAGAGAGAGAGGCAGAGGGAGAAGCAGGCTCCCCGCTGAACAGGGAACCGGATGCGGGACTCGATCCCAGGACCCTGGGATCATGACCTGAGCTGAAGGCAGACGCTTAACTATCTGAGCCACCCAGGCGCCCACGGCTGATTTTTAAAAATAATATATCAGGGGCGCCTGCCTGGGTCAGTTGGTGGAGCATGCGACTCTTGATCTCGGGCTCGAGAGTTTGATCCCCATGTTGGGTGTAGAGATTACTTAAAAATAAAATCTTTAAAATAAAATAATACCTCAAGTGATATTTCCTTCCAAGAAGTCGGGGAAGTGAAGTCACTTTCCACGAAGCCACTGGGAAGTGAGCACTTTCCGGGAGGCTGCAGGTTTCAAAGTGTTTCTGGAGCATTGTTTAGAGAATCACCTTCAGAGCTGTCTTCACGGTTTGGTTCAATTTGGCCTCGATGTTGAATTGCTTTTCGGAGATAGCCAAAAATAATTCACAGCAAAGTCCAGTATTTGAGGAGATGAACAAATGGGACAACACAGCATTCAAGTTCTGTTTTGGGGGATGTTAACAGGCATTGAGTTAAAACGAGGTTCTGAGGTCAATTGAGTGGGACATACTGAGTAAAGCCAAGCTTGTCTGGTGCGTTCCTTTACTGCAGGACTTTTCAGAGCCTTTGATATGCTAATGTGCATTGTGTATCCCCAAGAAGGACATGTAATAGTCCGTGTTTCCCAAACAAATTTGACCAGGGAACCTTCTTGTTGGGACTAATGTTTGTCAAACGCTGGGATTGCATTTGTCACATGGTATCCTCAGTTATCCAACCTGTTCCCTGCTCTAGACCATGAGAGTCTCAATGGCAGTTGAGTGTCTAGGGCTGAACACAATGCCTGGCACGTAGATCATGCTCCAAAAATACTGCATGGAGTGTACGATTTGGGTCAAAAACAAAATGTGGCTACAGAGCACAATGATGACTCTTAAGCCAGTTTGGAAAGCCATTTGCAAAAAGGAGCTCATAAATATTGTAATGGCGTCTCCATTGGAATCCATGCTCGGCCTCCTCTATGAAGGGTGATATTCATTTGGCTTTATCAGTTCTGGCCCCTTTGGCCAACAGTTCAGACTTTACTGCATTTTTGCACATTTGGATTACTGGTGGTGTAACCATGGTACCCACGAATGGATTCTCCAACAGCTTCCTTCCTCCCAGAGCCATCTCCGCTCTTTCCTCTTCATTTTTATTTTGCAGTCATTCCATAAGCTCTGAATTTCAAAAGGGTTGGTTCTCAGCTCGGGGGCCCCCAGGGTCTGCAAGAGGGAGGTCTTCCCACACATGCCTTGACTCTCTTGTTGGTTCAGCAGACATTCACCCCAAAGCTGGTCCTCTTGGACCTCTCGGACATCAGCTGTGTCCAGGATGTGGCCAAAGAGGTCCTGGACTGTTATGGCTGTGTGGACATCCTCATCAACAATGCCAGCATGAAGATCAAGGGGCCTGCCCATAAGATTTCTCTGGAGCTCGACAAGAAGATCATGGACGCCAATTACTTCGGGCCCATCACACTGACCAAAGGTCTCGTGAGTTTGGCCTTCCCGTAGATTTCTGGGCCACTGGCTGCTAGAGGAGGCTCTGTTACATAGTCAGACGGTCTTCCAATTCTGGTTGGAGTCTGCAGCCCCCCTCAGAAAAATCCCTACTTATTTGGTGAAAGCTTTCAGCATTCTGGCTATAAATGTTGATAAAAGAAAAGGGATTTTGAAAGTATCTTACTAGTATATTCCAACCTCCCTCTCTGGGAAATCCCCCTCCCCACCCAAGCCCTGCTCTTTATCCCCTCTTCTCACTCATGTCCATGGCTCCCCCCACCCCAATCCCACGTCTCTGGACCATTGTCTTCATGCTTCACATATATTTTGATATATCAACCTTACCCTTGATCTGTTCCTACCCACGTCAGTTGGTCAAGGGTAGAGATTCTGCCCTCAGAAATAAAGAAGAAAAGGGTTTACCCCCCAGGCTAAAAGAGACCCAGCATACTGTCAATCCCTTTGCCGAAACAGGGAGGGCAGAGTCCCTTTCAAGCGTAAAATGGCTGCTCTGTGGAGATATTTCACTGCCAAGTTCAAATGCAGCTCTGGAGCCTAGGGGGTTGGGGCTGCAGATGACATGGAATAGAACCAAGAGTTGAAGCACCCCCCACCCGCAAAGTTTATCAAGGCAGAACCCCAACAGGGAAGATACATGCATGGAGAATTTCTGAGCTTTGAACGTGGGGTTCAAGAAGTATAATCTTAGAGCTGCCTTCTTTACGGCCACAATCTCCATGATAATGGGGTTTGGGGCACCAGGACAGAGGAAGGGAAAGTTATCTGAAGCCGAAAGATGACTTTCCAGAGCTTCTGAAATGATCCCCCAGAGATAATGGTTTCCCCCAGTCCGGTCCTTGTGGACACACCGTGCAGGCCAGGCAGCCGGTGACAGGTGCTGGGCAGCCTCTGAGAGTTCCGGGTTCATTGACATCAAAGTGAAGGATGCAGGGAGTGGAGGGGGGGAAGGCAGGGCCGGGTCATCTTCTTGGTTGGGCCTCTAACTTGCTAAGAGACCTGAGTCTAGTCACTAGCTCTGGGCCTCAGTTTGCCCATCTGTAACACCCCAGGGCTCAATGTCAATGCCATTCTGAAAATAGTCTTTTGATTTTTTGCCATATCCCCATTCCACCTGCACTGTGATTTATCTCATTCTCTAAATTTCTGCATTTTCAAATGAGTTCATTTGAAGGGGGAATCTTTATCGTATCACCATAAATTAAAAAAGCCCCCTTCCCTCTCAATAAATAGAAGAACTCTGAAAACAGAACGAAGTAGCGGGTTCTCCCACGGCGCAAGGCTGAGGCCTTTCCTCTCTTTGCTAAAAGATTCCCACCTGCAAGAGAGGTGTTTGAGACACAGTAGAATTGCGGTGGATTGAAATGGGATGACCTGTGACCTTTCTCACCACTGAGATCCGCACATGGGTGGGTCACTGAAAACCACCCAGAAATGACCAGCTGAGCCTAGCCCACTCTTAGGAAACATGGGATCAGTGATGTCCACGCTCCTGCCCACCTGTGTCCTGCTGTAATCCAATCGCCAGGGAGGTAGAAGGGCCCTGGGCGAGGAAGCAGGTCTGGGGGAGGGGTCTCCCACCTGTAACCGTGACTCCTTGTCCTGTGCCTTTCAGCCCTGCTTCCCGACATGATCTCCCGGAGGACAGGCCAGATTGTGTTAGTGAATAACATCCAAGGGAAGCTTGGAATCCCATTCCGCACAGCTTGTAAGTTGCCCCGACAGAAACATTTCGTCTTAGGTTATAATCTTATAAGACAAGGGATGTCGTGTCTAGCACTAAGTACGTGGTTACAAGGGAGGGGACGTCCAGAGGTGAAACGGTCTATTGGTTTTACTTTCATCCCTTCAGTTCCCATTTCTGAGCACCTGCGGCATATGCAGGTGACCAGGGGTCCCTTTCTGAGCACCTGCGGCATATGCAGGTGACCAGGGGTCCCTTTCTGAGCACCTGCGGCATATGCAGGTGACCAGGGGTCCCTCTCTGCCAGAGGCTCACGTCCCCACAGGTGGTCAGGGCCGGCCCTGGCTGAACCCCATCAGTGCCTCTTGGCCTGGGCGCACAGCCCTGGCGCAAATGCCCTACCTCCGTAAAGATGTCCTTGAAGGACAGGAAAGGCTGCAACCCAGAAAGAGGAGATGAGTGAACATCATGCAACAGTAGAGGGACGGAAGCTTCGGAGGACGGAGGAAGGGGGGAATGAAAGACGCAGAATTGCAGGAGAGGTAGAAAGAAGTCCCAGGGGCAGGAGTCCTTTAAAAAAGTCCAGAGAGGAGAGAGACTTCTCCATAGATATTCTTGGGACCCAGCTGGGGAACCTCCCTCCTCCCATGAGGTACTTTGTGGGAGGGCAGGGTGCAAAGCTTATACATTTCTTTTCCTTTTTTTAGAGTGAGCGAGCGAGTGTGAGCAGGGCTGGGGGGAGGGGCAGAGGGAGAGGGAGAATCCCAAACAGATTCCCCACTGAGCATGGAGCCCAATGCGGGGCTCAATCCCACGACCCCAAGACCATGACCTGAGCCGGAACCAAGAGTCAGATGGTCAACCGACTGAGCCACCCAGGCGCCCCCGCTCCCAACTTCTTTTTAATTCCCTAATTAGTATTGTCATATAGTGGTTTATAAGAAATATATATTTGGTCTTTGTCCCATTTCTGGCACAGAGCTCTTAAAACCCTTGAATTTCCTAAGTGATGAGAGTGATCGAAGTGTCTTTTGTTACATCAGTGAGGCGATTTTGGCCGTCACCTAAGGAGGGGGGCTGCTTGCCAGAGGAGCTAACCATGTAATTAGGGGGTGGGATGTTCTAGTCCCACCCCAGCCTCTAAGGAGCAGAGAGGGGCTGGAGATTGAGTTCTGTCACCCAAAGCCCATGATTTAATCAGTCATGCCTATAATAGAGTCTTCATAAAGTCCCGAAAGGACGGGCTTCGGAGAGCTTCTAGGATGAACACGTGGAGAATCGGGGAGAGGGGGGTGCCTGGAGAGGACATGGGACCTCTGAGCCCCTCCCCCACACCGCATCCCCCCACCCCCTGCATCTCTTCCGGTCGGCTGTTCCTGAGTTCTGTCCTTTTGTAAGAAACTGATGATCCACTAAGTAAAACCTTTCTCCGAGTTCTGTGAGCTGCTCCAGCAGATTAGTCGATCTCAGGGAAGGGGTCATTGGAACCTCCGATCTCCAGCGGCTCAGTCAGAAGCACAGAGGACAAGGGGGACTTGTGATTGGCCTGAACTGAGCGGGGACAAGGGGCAGTCCTGGGACTGAGCCCTTAACCTGCGGGCTCTGACTTCATCTTCAGGTAGACCGTGCCAGAATGAAGTGGTAGGACACCCAGCTGGTGTCGGGGAGTCAGTGCTGTGGGCAAAAGCCCAGGCGTTGGAGTGAGGTGCGGAATTGTTCAGTATTTCACTATTTAAGTACGAGGACATTTCAGTAAAAATCAAGCTTTCCAGCTTGCCGAGCAATAGAAGATCTAGCACCACGAGACCCACCTTCCCTTCTCTCCCTGACTGCCCCTGTTGCCCTCTGTATGCATTATTGCTTGGGGCCCTGCTGAAAACCGAGTGACCACTCCTCCAAGGGGTTCCCCAGGCCGGGCACGGTGGGATGGTCCCACCTTGCTGGATCCTCACAGCAGCTCCGAGAAGCTGTCTTGTCACTGTCCTTGTCTTTTGGGAGAGGCCCCTGGGCCCCTCGCACCTGTGTTCCTAACCCTGCACGGTGAGGGTCAGGTAGCTTACGAGGGCCGTCTGGGGAGCACGCATCCCACTCCTCACTAGGACTGCCTCGGAGGGGGCTGGGTCTGCCGGCCGTTATCGGTGTGGAGGCAGGGACCACAGTACCCCCACCCCCCGCCTCATTCAGCCTCCAACTGACACCCCCGAAATGGGAAGCTGAGATTCATCATACCCCAGATGTGGCTCTAAGCCCCCAAGGCTTTAAGGAATGTCCACTCTACTCTTGTTGAAATTCCTGGAAACGTTCTTATTTACCCAACCCATGGCCTCATCCGTTTGGAGTGAATTCGGTGAGTAGCTGGGTTGGACAGGACCTCGGAGGAAAAGGGCTGGGAAGTGGGAGGGGAGACCTGCTCCGGGCTCTCTGGGGCCACCAGCTGGTACCCCCCCCACCCCACCCCACACCTACCCCCGGTTGGTTTCTCTTCCAGATGCTGCCTCCAAGCACGCAGCCCTGGGCTTCTTCGACTGCCTCCGAGCCGAAGTAGAGGAATACGATGTTGTCGTCAGCACCGTGAGCCCCACTTTCATCCGGTCCTACCACATTGATCCAGGCCAAGGAAACTGGGAGGCCTCCATCTGGAAATGTGAGCGTTCTGAGGGAGGCCGGAGGTACAGGGGCCTGGGAGGGGGCCAGCCTGGTGTCACCGGGCCTGGGGGTGTGTTCCTGAAGCCAGAGACTAGGGGGTTGGTGGGGACCCCGCACCTGGCTAACAACAGTCCCCCCAAACTTCAGTTCCGAGGCACCAGGTAGAGAGAATCCTAACCTGCAACCGGCAGACCGAGACCTGAGCTAGGCTCTGTCACTCATAGGCTCTGTGACCTTGGCCAGGTGACTGCCTGTCTCTGGGCCTCAGTTTCTTCTGTGGAATGACCAGATTTGGTTTTCAAGACCTTCCTACCCTCCCCCGCCCTTCCCTGGGAGGCCGCACAGAGTCGAGGCTGAGAGTCTGGCACGGGACTGCCTACACTTGGAGCTTGCCTCTGTGGTACACTCAGTGTTCGAACACGGGCAAGTCCCTTCATCTCCGTGCCTCAGTTTCCCCTTTAGAAAGTGAGGAATGATGGTGGTACCAGTCTTGCCCAGGCATTGGGAAGACGGAAGGTTCCAGCTCAGAGAGGCTTTACGACAGCAACCAGCACACAGCGAGCGCTCTGTAAATGCAGTCTAATTACTGCTCTTCTAGAATGCTCTGAACAGGGAGCTGCTTCACCCTGCCCGAGGCTCTGTCTCCGCTAGGGAAGCCAGATGAACCAAGATGTGGGCAGGTGGTTCCAGGAGGCTCTTGACAAGCTCAGCTTCCCAACAGCTATAAACAACAGCTCCTTAATTTATCGGGCACCTTCTTCCTTCAGCTCTTTCTCCTCCCCGCAAAGGCTCGCAACCACCCTGTGAAATGAGTAGGGCAGGAAACTATATGCCCGCTTTACAGATGAAAAAGCTGAGGCTCAGGGGGTGAAGAGTGCCCCCCAGGGCGTCACGGCCACTGGAGGGCAGAGCTGGCTGGGAGCCCACGACTCCAGGCCCGGCCCCCTCCCCTTTCCCCTTCCTTGGGTGCCCAGAGGCTGTAACCCCTGCCCCTCCTGGGGCTGTTCAGTCTTTTTCAGGAAGCTGACCTACGGGGTGCACCCTGTGGACGTGGCCGAGGAGGTGATGCGCACCGTGAGAAGGAAGAAACAAGAGGTCTTCATGGCCAACCCCATCCCCAAGGCCGCCATGTACATCCGCACCTTCTTCCCAGAGTTCTTTTTTGCTGTGGTGGCCTGTGGGGTGAAGGAGAAACTCAATGTCCCAGAGGAGGGCTAACTGCTGGAGGCCAGATGGGTCACCTCGATGGGAATAAAGGCTTTCCTGGCAAGGTGCTGGTCCTCTGTCCTCTCAACATGGGGGCCCAACTCGAGCCATGTCCCTAACCTATACCTGCCTATGTGTTCTCCACCCCAGTAAGGATGGCCCGGATGCCAGCCCAGTCTCTGCAGGGTCTCTGGGTCTCTACTACTTGACATTCCCAAGGCACACTTCCAGAAGCTTCCCGACTCCGTAGGGCGACACCGAGCAGAAAAAGAGGAACCATAATGGGTCCAACCCCCATATAGACATGCATGCACGTGCACACGCATGCATGCATACACATGCACGCATACACACATGCACACACATGCATGCATACACATGCACGCACACACATGCATATATATGCACGCACACACGCATGCATACAAATGCACGCACACACGCACATGCATGCATACACATGCACACACGCGCACACGCATGCATACACATGCACGCGCGCACACGCATGCACGCACGTGCATGCATACACATGCACGCACACGCATGCATACACATGCACGCACGCACATACATGCATGCATACACATGCACGCACATACGCATGCATACACATGCACGCACACACACGCATGCACACACATGCCCACGCACACACACGCATGCATGCACACACGCACTGTGCCCATGAGCCCGCTCAGGAACTTAGAAAGCCACCTCCAGTTTATACAAGACTGACCTGCCCGTGTCAGCCTCCATCAGAAGCAGTCTTGGCAATCCTCCAGGGCAGCCCTGCCAAACAGAACTTTCTGGAACGGTGGAGATACTCGATCATCTGCATTGTCCAACGTGGTGGCCATGAGCCACAGGTGGTTGTTGACCTCTGGAAATGTGGCCAGCGAGGCTGAATTCTGAATTTTATCTCATTTGCAGGAATGTGAATTGAAACAGCTGCACGTGGCTAGAGGCTCCCACGTTGGCTGCACACGGCAGAATCCCCTTCTTCCCTGGAATTAGTGGGTCCGAGGAGGGCCCCAGCACAGCTGTTTTTAAAACATTCCTCAGTTGATGCTAAGGTGCCCTGGGGGGTTATCTACCTCACTCCAGCCTTTTGATGCATTCTCAAAGCGAAACTCACTCAAAACCGGCATTCTGGTTATTGGTGGGCATCTCTCTGAGGGGTAGTTTTTCTTACACAAAACAGTTCATGATTCTTGGGATTTTGGAAAAGCATATGGTATTTTTTTTGCACTAATATCGTAACTGCTGACTCAAACTTTTCCAATATTTATAAATGAAAGAGGGTTCAAATGTCCCCCTGCCGGACCTAAGCCGTTTACAAAGTTGACATATATACTGAACACATAGGCACGTGTACAAACCCAAATCTAAGAAGCGAAATGCCCAGGGTCATGTGATCACTGTGGATCTGAGCCCACCCCAGGATAAGGCTGATGGTCAGGATGTGGCGCCAGAATTTAGGAGGGTCAGCTGAGCAGCAGGTAGGGCAGGCAGGGAGTCAGCCTTCTGTCTTTGGGGGTTTTTATTCCTGTTGCTGGAGGATCAGGAGCTATAGCAGTGCTCGGGCCAGAACCATCGAGAAAAACAGCTGCAGGAAACCGGAAACCTGATTGGTGGGCACAGAGAGAGAGATGCGCCTTCGGGGCAGGAAGCCCGGGAGCCATGAGGACTCCAAAGGGGGGCGGTTTAGAACTCCGACCCTGGGACTCCCCCAGAGAAGCCATATGCAGAACAAGGCAGGAAGAAGGACCTCCTGTGTCTGTGATCCCGTGTCTGTTCCGATGTCCCCCTGCCCACTGGCTGCCCCGCAGATGAGGAGGTCAAGGCCCTGCAAGAGGACGCAGCCTCAGCAGGACTGACTGGCCAGCACCCCAAATGCCCTGAAGTTGAATTTCCTGTCCCTGTACTTTGGTTTCCCTCCGGCTGGCTGGCCCCTATTGCCTTTCAGATGTCCCTGTGTCCACTCGGAGTCTGCTGCTCTCTGGCGATGGGGTATCTCACCGCCTAGCAAAGGAAAACCCACTACCCTTCCTGAAACAGAGGGGGAGAAATTGAATAAGTTGGGGGTTGGGGGAAGTGTCATGCAATATGTGGAGTGGCCACCAGATGTCACTGTGGCTCCAAGCCGATCTTACATCCACCTTCTCTCCACTGACTCCCCGCACAGCACAGGTGTAATCCTGCAAAATTCCGGGCAGGTCCCAGTTTCCAATGAGCATCCCCCTCTGGGACCTTGTTTGGACTTCAGGAAACTTGAGTCGCTGGCAGGGCTGACAAATCCACTTCACAGATGAGGAAATTCAGTGTGACCGTGCTCTGTGAGATAGGGCAGAACAGGGACAGCTTGGGGACGGTTAGGGGACTGGACTGAGTCAGAGTCACGGAGGCCAGTGACCATCCCAGACCACAGAGTGATGCTGCAGGACCCCTAGTTCCCCCCTAGTCCTAGTCCCTTTGAAATGCGACCTTACTTGAAAATAGGGTCATTGCAGATGTAACTGGTTAACATGAGGTCAGACCGGAGTAGGTCAGACCCCTAATTCAATGTGACAGTCGTCCTTATGAGAGCGGTGTGAAGACAGACACACAGGGAGAATGCCACGTGATGACCAAAACAGAGACTGGACTGCTAGAGCTACAAGCCAAGGAATGCCAAGGATTGCCAGCAACCACCAGGAGCTCGGATGAGACCAGGAGGGAAGAGCTCTCCCCTATGGGTTTCAGAGGGAGCACGACCCTTCCACCCCCTTGACTGCGGACTTCTGGCCCCCTGTGTTGTCTCACAATACATTCCTGTTGTTTTAAGCCCCCGAGTTTGTGGCAATTTATTACAGCAGCTCTAGAAAACAAATACACCCCACTTGAGTGCACATCTGTTTCCAGCCTGGATCTTGACTGATAGCCAATGCCCAGAAGAAATCTGTGAGGCTCCCTTGGGGAAAGTCAAGAACTGGAAGAAATGGGGCCAATCTCTCAAGGAGACACGAGCACCCTCTAGGTATGCTTACTACTGAGCCCAAAGAACTAGCAGCTCTGTATGTCATCAGAGAATCAAGTAGCACTTAACCAGAGGGCCCTACTTGTTCCAAAGTTGCTAGTGGGGTTTCCAGACACGAAAATAAAGCCCTCTAGGGTTCAACTGTCCATCTCCAGAATATTCCAAGCAAGCGTACTCAGTGTCATCAGCAGAGGAGTTGGCTGTGAGGGCAGGGCTGAGGATGGAGGGTCAGAAACACAGAGGCTGGTGCCCTGGAGGAGGAGCATCCAATCAGCATGGTGGGCCAGGTCCAGGGCAGGAGGATGGACCCCAGGTCAGCCGCCTAGCAGCAACCAGGCAGATGTGGTCTCCTGAGCCAGGAAGGACCCCGCCAGCTGCCAGCCCCCTCCATCACCCTTCCTGAAAATAGATGGTCTTCTTGGACTTGGGATCCCTCAAGGGATGGTGGAGACATAGGTTGGTGGAGACATAGGAATCAGAGTGGGTCACCCTGGTTGTCCTGGGCCCCTCACACTTGTTACCACCCCATCTCCCATTTGAATCCTTGAGAATTCAGTAATGACTTTGGGGGTTACATGTGGCATAAACTCAACTCAAACATCTACTCACCTAAGTCACTGGAAATCCTATTTCAGGCATGGCTAGATCCAGGCAACCAAATGGCACCACGCCACCAGGATTCAGTCTTTTTGTTTGTTTCTGCATTTTTGTTTTTTTTTCCTCATCTCTCAGCAACATATTCTCCTGGGTAGGTTTCACTCTCAACAGATTCCCCCCTTCATCAGGACAAGATGAACACCAACATTTCCAGGCTCACGCCCTACCTGCTTAAAACCTAAATAGAGAGAGATTCCTCTTTCCCAGTAGTTCAAACTAAGGTACTGACACCCACTAGGGCCATGTGATCATCTTGAAATCACCACCACGTGTCAGATTACCCAGGCCTGGGCCACGTGTCCATTCTAGGGCAGGAGAAGATGACAGATGTGCAAAGCTATAATATAAACAAAAGGGTCCGGAAGGGGTCCACCTCCATGGCTTACGGGTCGGGTGATGGGGGACACGTTACATGGCTTTTGCAACATTAATGTCATTGATAAAATGGGGACAAATCTAGTGCTTATTTCACAGCATCTTGGCTATCTGAAGGTAAAGGGGTACTCATGACAAGTGTTCAGCCCCACACCGTCAACATCAGAGAGCTGTTCTTACAGCATCCTGCAAGTGGGAGGCTACCCATGGGCCATACACGTCAAATACAGGGGTCACATAAATAAGGATGAGAAAGGGCATTGTAGGCAAAGGTACCCAGTGATGGGGACAGACGGCCTCTGACACCTGACTGATTTCCCCTCCCTGGCTCTGGGGTCTTGTTAAGTCTTATTCTGGAGAATCGATCACAGTGAATTAGTGAAAAAGACCGACCTAAAGAAAAGTTGAAAGTAATGAGCCAAAACAAAACAATGACACTAACTTGAATAAGTCCTAAGGAGTACTTTTATTATTTATGTGTTTTATTTTAAATAGCGTCCAGTGAGAACCTACCACGTGCCAAATGCTACAGACACCGCAAAGATGAAACAAGGCTCAGGCTTTGGTCTCAAAGAGATCCCAACGAACATGACTGCCTAAAATTGACCAAAATGCCTTACATCAGTGTGTCCATTAATTTTATTATTTCATAACTAACTTTCCCATTTCTTTTTGCTTTTTATAATTATCAAATGGATACATGTTCACTCTGGAAAAGTCCTGTGCAGAAAAGTATAATATTGAAAATGGAATCCCCACCACCTCTCAGAATTCTGGCCCTTACATATACAATTAAGGAAATACATAATTAAGGAAGAAAAAAAGCCAAGTTAGTGGGTAGATGGCTCTCCAGTCTTTTTTTTTTTTTTTTAAGCATCATACTATACCATACTGTTCCACAGCTTGTTTTTTCTCTTAGAGGTTTATCTTGGGCGTCTTTACTATGTGCATATATGAAGGTCCACTTCCTTCTCTCCTTATAGTTGACATGCTGAAAATCCCTATAAATATCGTTTTATAAAGTAATACATCAAAACATAAAGAGAAAAAAATAACAGAAGGCTATAACGTGAAAAGTAAAATTCTACATCTTATCTCTCAACTCACAATCCAATCCCTGAGGTAGCTACATTTTTTGTAAACTCTTTGATTGAAGTATGTGATACACGTGGAGAAAAGTGCCCAGAGATTAAGCAGACAGGTCAGTGGGTTTGTGCAAGAAGAAGACACCTGCTCAACAGCACCCAGAACAAAAAGCAGAACATTACCAGTACCTCCAAAATGCCCGTTTAATATTGCCCATTTGTCTCCATTCCCTTTTAAATAACAAAAATTGGTATAGAACACTTGAAAGTAAAACAGACACAGAGTATAAAAAGTCAGAGTGTAATTGACTCAGAGTATAATGGAGAACTACAGTCTTATACCCCAGCCCTTCCCTTCTCCGGATTCCACGTCTTGGGGTCACCCACCCTCGCCTCTTTGAAGCTTCCTTAGTCTTCTGATTCTTACCACTGTGTAGACCCAGCCTAGGCCAACATGTCACATTACATGGGATGTGACAAATCCTGTTCGTAGAATGACATTAATTTAAACCCAAAGTGAGCCACTTGCTGTAATCAAGACAGTGTGTATTGTTGAAAAGTAAAAACAGAGCAAAGATTCCAGAAACACACGCACTTAATATGGCCCATTAAGACAGAGGTGCAAAAGCAACTCGAAGGAGAAAGGATAGTCTTTTCAACAAATGCTGCTGGAATATTCAAACTCTGTGTGCAAAAAAAAAAAAAAAAAAAGGTATCTCAATCGAAATTCTCATACCTTATACAAGATTAATCCAAAATGAATCATAGACTAAAATGTAAAACTATAAAACTTTTTGTTTCACGAAAACAGAAAGTCTGGGGGACCTAGGGTTAGGCAAAAAAGGTTTTTGACATGACCAAGAGCAAAAACTCTAATTTTTTAAAAAATAAGTTGGACTTCATCAAAATGAAAACATTTGCCCTGTGAATAACACTTTTAAGAGAATGAAAAGACAAGCTACAGTTTGCATTAAAATGTTTGCAAACTATGTATCCCACAAAGGATTTGTATCCAGCATATATAAAGAACCCTCAAACTCAACAATAGGAAAACAACCAATCCCAAAAGTGGACAAAAGACTTGAACAGATACTGAATCAAAGAATATATATGGATAACAAATAAGTCCATGAAAAGTTATTCATTGTCATCCATCATCCTAGTCATGCAAATTAAAATCACAGAGAAATACCACTCTTTTACCTGTTAGAATGGTTAAAATTAAATATACAACCTTAAGTGCTGACAAGGACACAGAGCAACCAGAATTCTCATACATTGCTGGTGGGAGTACAAAATGGTGCAGCCACTTTGGAAAACAGTTTGGCAATCTCTTAAAAGCTAAACCATGCACATACCATGAGACCCAATGATCCCACACCTAGGGATTTGCCCTCCAGAAACAAACATATGTTCATACAGACACGTGTACATAAATGTTCATAGATGCTCTATTTATAACTGCTTAAATATGGAAGCAATCCAACTTTCTTCAACAGGTGAATGACTTAACAATGTAGCTCATCCATACAATGAAACACTATTCAGAAAAAAAAGAACCAACTATTGATACATGCAGTAGGCAGGAGCTTACACAAATCACAAAGGCATTTTAAGTGAAAAAAAAGCTAGTCTCAAAAGGTTGCGTATTGTATGAATCCCTTTATAGGACCTTCTCAAAAAGATACAATTATAGAGAAGAAATCAGTGATTGCCAGGGGTTGGGGGGCATTTGGGAAGAAAGAAGGAGGACTATGAAGGGATAACACAAGAGAGATTTTGCGGGGGGTGGGGGGGGTGATTTGGATTGTTCTGCATCCTAAATGTGGTGGTGATTACGTGAACCTGTGCACGGTTAAAATGCAGAGACCATACATGTTCCCCGTAAAAGTTCACTTTACTGCATGATAATTCTTAAATTTTAAAGAGTGAACCCAAAGTTCTAGCTGATGGATAACTATTGTAAGCAACAGGTGATCTGAGCCAATTGTCACATGACATAGCAACTATATTTCATTAGTACTACGGTTTTTAAAAATATATTCTTAAGGAAAAAAATATATAGCTGCCAAGTGGGCTATGACATAATGCTGAGATGCCATCAATGTGAGACACATCCCAATTTCAGAGATGGTGAAGTGTGAAAACAGGCATGCCCAGAACCAATGAAATAAAGTATTTCTTTTAATGAAGAAACTATTGCTCAGTCATTTATGGAGAAGCATGCTAGTTAGGGTTTTCCTCTATGACTGCTCATGATCCCAAGGCCATCTTGGACAAAGTTACAGTCCCCTTGCAGATGCCCTTGCTTAAAACTTTTCTTCCTCTTTTCCCTGGACAGAGAATAGCAGTGGGAAGGGTAGCAAGTCGTATATTTAGAATGTCACTCACCCTTTTCTGAGACCTGACTCCAGCTGCCTGCTCCCTAGACAAAGAACAGGGAAGATGGTGAGAACTCCCATGGTCTGAAATGACATGAGGCCAAGCAGAGGGCCAAGCTCTGCTGTAAGCCTGAGGTTCTGTCCACCTGCACAGGGTGGCTGCCATGGCCTGGTGGTTGAGACCATCTGCTGCGGAAACAGTAAGACCTGGACCCTGTCTTGGCCTCTTCAGCATTGTGCAATCTCAGGCAAGTCACCTGGCCTCCCCAAACCTCCACTTCCTCAGCTAATTTTTTTTGGTTTTTTTTTAATTATGGTAAGAACAGTTCACAATTTGTTCAGAGATCTACCTTCTTAACAAATGCTTAGGGTACTATACAGAATTGTTGGAGATAGGGACAATGTTGTACAGCACATCTCTAGGGCTAACTCCTCTTGCTTAAATGAGACTTTATGCCTGTTGATTAATACATCTTCATTTCCCCCTCCCCCAGCTTCTGACAACTACCATCCACTCTTTGATTCTATGAATTTGACTATTTTAGATACTTCACTTAGGGAAATGGAAGTTCTTGCTTCCTGGGGACTGATGCAGGGATTAACACTGATGATTAACACATGAAAAGAGTGAAGGGAGGTGCTTGCTTCTACAAAACTCTTGCCAAAAAGCATTCCAGGGATAGACACAAAAGGCTGTAAATAGGGGTGATGGCTAATCTTATATGTCATCTTGGCTGGGCCACAGGGTGCCCAGAGATTTGGTCAGACATTGTTCTGGGTGTTTCTGGGAGGGTGTTTTTGGATGATATTTACATTTAAATGGACTCTGAGTAGAGTAGATCACCCTCCAGAATGTGGGTGGGCCTCATCTAATCAGTTGAAGGCCCAAATAGAACAAAAGGCTGCCCTCTCCAGAACCAGCCTCCTTCCTGAGTCTCCAGTATGTCACCCTCTCCATTCATGTGAGCCATTTCTTTGAAATAAATCTCTTCATATATATACAAGCATCTTATTGATTCTGTTTCTCTGGAGAACCCCGACTGACAGATAACATCTGTAAGCCAAAGAAGAGTTCTCTTTCACTTCCCCCCTTAGTAAAGGGGTATATTCGTAGTATATTAGTGATAATATATACTTAGTAGTCTATCAGTGACAATATGGAACAATATTTTCCCCAAAGAGTGCCTACAAAGAGAAAGTAAGATCTGTGCCTTACATAGTCTTGTCCACACTCTGTGCCCCCCTGTATAGGAAACACACACGGAAGAGAGAAAGAGGGCAAAGAGAAGCAAGAAGGTGGAGGTGTTGCATCTTGGCACAGGTAAGAGCTCCTTGAGGTCTGCAAACCCTAACTTCTTACAAATGCAAGGAAGCCAGTATGACCTCCCAGGCCACTCCTCGGCGAGGCAGCCCATCCAAGTCAGTGAAAACTAAAAGAAAGGGTATCCTTTTAGGAAGCCAGGGTCTGTTTCCTCACCTTGATTCTAGTCTAATCATCAAGGGCAATTCAGAAGAAATTGAATCCCTCTTCCATTTGGTACCCTTTCAATAACTGGTAGACTACCGTCCCAGCTCACGATTCTCCTCACCGGGCTTTGTTTAAAATCCCCAACTTCTCCAACCCTTGCCCATACAACATGGTTTCCAGTCCCCTCGCCACCCACCTTTCGAATATGGTAACAATTTGCTAATGTTCCTCTTAACACAAGGCCCCAGGAGCTCAAAGCATGGTCCAAATGTGGTCTGACTAGCCCAGAAGATGCAAAGATGCTTCTGCCTATACAAAGCTGTGCTTACAGAATTGACTTTTTAAACCTAAAACTAAGTTGGACACATGGATCGATGTTACATTTCACCCTTGAGATTGTGTCAGCTCATAACTGTTGAAGGAAAAAATGCCTGCGAAATTGGTCTGTGCCTCCATCAAGCTATGGATAAAGTAAGCCAGAAATGGACAGCACAATGGCTTGAGCCCCATAGCATTTCTGTCCTTATTTGATGCCACTGTTGAGACCATGAGCAAGATAATAAATTCTCCTTTTGAAAGCTTTCAATATTTTCTTTCTTCTTTTCTCCATTCAGTCTCAGAATGGTTGACCCTCAATCCTATTCTCCTAGTCTCCATATACACCTGTCATGGTCATCTCTCAGCTGAATCATATTTCATCTGTCAGTGTGTGACTGTGGCCAAGGCAAATAATCATGCCCTTTTCACAGCTGCGAATGGGCTGGAGTGGACCAGATGCATTCCAAATTCCCTTCTAATTTTATGGTCCTTTAGATCTGTGATATCTTAGGTCCCAGGATCTGTTTGACAAGCTCCTCCCACCCACCCACCCACCCCCCCAAATCTACTCACTGGTCAGAAATATCTGCTGCCCTCTTGGCTCCCACAAGGGTCCTTGAGCAGAATCTGACCAAGTTGTGGGTCAGAGCAGGAATTTTGTTTCCTCTCTTCTTTTTGGCTGTCTGAGAATAATCACAAGATATCATTTAGAGTGAGTGACTGGTTCTAGGCATACGAACATTCTAAAGAGAGCTGAGCCAGTGGATCTGTCTACTTAGAATACCAGCTTGAATCCAATCAGTAAAGTTTTTTGTTTTTTTTTTTAAGTTTGGGGAAGGTTGGCAGAATTTAATAATGCATCTTTGGGTCTTCATAATGACATATAGCTAGTTTGACTGGATATTTTACTTCTCAATAACCTAAGTTAAGTTATTTCATGGATGAAGCTCAAAGAGGCAAGCCTGCTATGAGACAAAGGACCTGATCTGAGCTCAGTGAATGTGCAGCCCTGGGCAAGTCACTTGAACTTCTGGTCCTACTTTCTTCATCTACAAAACAAGAGCCTCAGAGTAGACCGACCTCAAGGCCTCTTCCAGCCCCTGGTCTCACTGTTAACAGAATGAAGAGACAAGGGGCGCCTGGGTGGCTCAGTCATTAAGCATCTGCCTTCAGCTCAGGTCATGATCCCAGGGTCCTGGGATTGAGCCCCGCATCAGGCTCCCTGCTCAGCGGGAAGCCTGCTTCTCCCTCTCACACGCCCCCCGCTTCTGTTCCCTCTCTCGCTGTGTCTCTCTCTGTCAAATAAATAAATAAAATCTTAAAAAAAAAAAAAAAAGAGGGGCACCTGGGTGGCTCAGTGGTTAAGCGTCTGCCTTTGGCTCAGGTCATGATCCCAGGGTCCTGGGATCGAGTCCCACATCCGGCTCCCTGCTCAGCAGGAAGCCTGCTTCTCCCTCTCCCACTCCCCCTGCTTGTGTTCCTGCTCTCGCTATCTCTCTCTCTATCAAAAAAAAAAAAAAAAAAAAAGAATGAAGAGACAAGACACAAACCAGCAGAAAATATTTGTAAATCACCTACCTGAGGGAGAACTTGTATCCAAAATACATAAATATCTCTCAAAACTCAACAGAAATACAAACAACCCAATTCAAAATGTGTGAAACGTTTGAACAGACACTTTACCCAAAGAGATAGAAGGTAGCTAAATAAGCATGCGAGAAGACTTTTAACATCCTAAGGCAACAAGGAAATCAAAACCAAAGTGAGACATCACCATACACCTAACAGAATAGCTACAGTTAAAAAGGCTGAACCATACTAAGATTGGTGAAGATATGGAGCAACTGGAACTCTCATTCCCTGCTGGTAGAAGTGGAAAATGCTACAACCACCTTGGAAAACAATGCCACCGTTTCTTAAAAAGTTGAAACATGCACGTCGCTTTTGACCTGGCCATTCCATTCCTATGTACATCTCCAAGAGAAAGGAGAGCATGTGTCCACCCAAAGACTTGTACACAAATATTTAGAGCAGTTTTAGTAACAACCAAAAAAGTGGAAACAACCCAAAGGTCCACCAACTGGATGAATGGATAAACAAACTATGGCATACCCATGCAAGGGAAACTACCCAGGCATAAAAACAAGTCAACTATGGATTCATGCATCAACATGGATAAATCTCAAAAAATTATGCTGAATGAAAGAAGCTAGAAGTGCATACTGCATGATCTTTTTTTAATATAGTATTTTAGAAAGTGCAAGTTGATCTGCAGTGACCTAGTGACAGAAAGCAGATGGGTGATTGCTTGGGGACAGAGGGGAGCAGCTGGGGTACAGGGAGCAAGGGAGGGAGAAATTACAAAGGGATTTGAGGATACTTTGGGGAGTGATAATACATTTATTATCATGATGGTGGTGATAGTTTCGTGGAGATAGATGTCAAAGCATATCAAATTGTACACTTTAAGTATGTGTTTATTGTATAATAACTATGCTTCAGTAAAGCTGTTTATAAATGAAAATTTTTAAAAACTTTAAAGACTTCAGGAGGAATTAGAAATTCATACTACGAGGGGCGCCTGGGTGGCTCAGTCGTTAAGCGTCTGCCTTCGGCTCAGGTCATGGTCCCAGCGTCCTGGGATCGAGCCCCACATCGGTCTCCCTGCTCCACGGGAAGCCTGCTTCTCCCTCTCCCGCTCCCCCTGCTTGTGTTCCCTCTCTCACTGTGTCTCTCTCTGTCAAATAAATAAAATCTTAAAAAAAAAAAAAAAAGAAATTCATACTACGAAAATAAAAATCCACAGATTACTTCCTCGTTGCGAGGGATGAAATGGAATGCACCATGGAGCATCAGTCAGTCATCACCATCATGGAGTGGTAAATGTCAGCACATAGTTAGGCAGGTCGACCAGATATTATGTGTCTTATGATGGACACAGTAAGAATACCAAACCTCACCTATGAGGTGTACTAACAGAAATCCTTAACATGAAGACTGATGATGTTAAACCCTCAAATCCAATTCCAGGTATAGGGTACCAGGGATAAAGGAATAAGCCAAGGGACACCCTGAGGAAGCACCATCCAGAACGGGGGACATCTTTTGTTTAACTGGCCTGTTCTCATCAGCAGGCCAGTGTGGTGAGAAAAAGGGATGAGGTTAGATTGGGAGCTTTAGAAGACCTAACTCCAGATACAAAGTGTGGAGCTGGATTCTGGAAAGGGAACTGGGACCCAATTGTGGAAATCTGAATATAGCCCAAATACTAGAGAAGACAGAAAGGTATTGCCATGGGAAGGTGAAGATCATTAACCATAAAATGCAGGGTACAAGACATACATACATGGAAAGACAGAGCTTTGGCATTAATGGCAATTTTGGGGTGGTGGGAATTTTAAAATTTTTGTTTATCTGCATTTTATAATGATCTAAAATGCACATAACACTACTTTGAGGGCAGGAAGATTTTTTTTTTAATTAAATAAGAGCCTCAAGAATTATTTTCATGAGTGTGCTTCAATTTAAATGAGTTCCTGATTGGGACCTTGGATCAGAGTTGTTTTGTATCTGTCTACTGACCTGGGACATTGAACTTGATCCGAAATGGAGTAAAACCAGACCACAAAAGATGTATACTTGCTTCAAATGGCACATTTACTATTCTGGGGTAAACAAAGGTTGTATACTGCACATACACACACACACACACAGGGCACCTCATTCTCTCTGAGGTTGAGCAAGAAAACTGCCCAGCTTCTGTCCCCTGCTGGGATCATGGCATGCTGGACTCAGGGGATCCAAGAGCCCCTTATGTAACTTGGTACTTAGACCTGAGATAAAAATGTCGTTTTGGGGGGCATTTTCCAAGAAAAAAACTAAACCTCTCCCAGTAAAACTATGGTGGTAGTTCTCAAAGTGTGGTCCTCAGAAAAACAGCATCACCCAGGACTTAGAGATACGAAATCTCGGGCTGTACCGCAGACCTGCTGAATGGGAACCTGGGGGGCAGGGCCTGGTGATCTGTGTTGTAATGAGTCCTCCAGGTGATCTCACTGAAGTTGGAGAACCACTGAACTGTGCTGTCCTCTCCTCTCCCCTACTCAAGCTCTGTGCTGATAAACATTCCCACCAGAGAAGAACGGGCAGTGGAGTCACCTCGTAAGCCCTTAGATCTCACAGATTCCTAGGACTTACGGCAGCAAGTAATATGTGTATCACACTATATAAAAACCTATGGATGACAGATCAGATGCATATTTATGGTGCTGTTTATAGGTGATTTTATGCGTATTGAGAATAAGCCCGTGCTTTTTTTAAGTTGTTCACAAACCTTTAAAAAAAATATACTGTTCATCCACTTTAAAATGAGACTTTGGGTAGTAAAAATGCTAATGCCAACTGGTGGCTTTAAAAAAAAAAACCTAGAAGATTAAGAAATAAATTAAGAAGAGCGTACATCAGCGTTTCTCAATCTTGGCACTACTGACATCTAGGGCCAGATAATTCTTTGTTGCTGGGGGCTGTCCTGTGCATTGTGGGATGATTAGCAACGTCCTTGGCCTCTACTCGCTAGTGGCACTGCTCTCCTGTTCCCAGGCTGTGGCAACCAAAAATGTCTCTAAAGATGGCTGAATGCTCCCAGGGAAGCAAGATCACACCCCTATCCCACAGGTTGAAAACCATTGTTATACATAAAGGTTCACAGAGCTTGACTTTGATGTGATCAAAGATATCTCACTTACCCTCCTGATGTGAGCTGTTCCTAGAAACTCATCTCTACAAAGAGAGAACAACAGAATATCTCAGTTACTTGCATCTTTTAGAGAAGGAACTAGGGGGCTGGGGTGAAGGCATGGCCCTGCCTTCTTCCCTGCACCATGAACTCATCCCCTTATCCCTCTAAGCCCACCTGGAGCCAGTCCACCTGCTTCCTGAAGTTTTCCCAGCTACACCTTTCCCTATTGTCAGTCTGGTTTCCCCCCAGAATTGGAAGGGAACTAAGAAAGGGTGGTGTCCCAAAAGTCAAAGAAAAAGTGCTTTCCAGAAGGAATAATGAGCCAGCGTGGAGCGTCATAGAAGTAGAACAAGCGCAGGACAGAAAGGAAAGCATCATGTCTGGCATTTATAGGAAGCCATCAAAATGGCCATTGAGGAAGACACTGACAATTTGACACAGCGTTGGGTGTGGATGGCTGGTTTCAACAGTTTGAAGGATGAAAGACAAGGGAGGGAAGAGGGAACGTGAACAGGGGAGAGAAGTAGAGGGCAAGGATGGGGGAGGCCTTGCCGTCATGGCTCACAATCTACTCACCTTGCCCTCCTGGCACCCACTAGGGTCCTGGGTCCAAACCTCACCATGTTGTGTGTGAGCACATGCCTCTCCTCCTTCCAGCAATGAACCATCTGTACAGAGCAGCAACATGCCAGTGAGTCACAAGGACTGGCTTCCCCCCTTCTGAGCTGAGAGGAACTTAATACGCCATCACTGATTTACATATGATCTCAGGAGACTGAAAGAGCTATAAAGTAAACTCCGTGTCTGTCTCCTGTTCCAGAATTCCACAAGCCTCTTTATCTTGATGGGTTCCTTCCTGTGTGCTTCTTCAGGCAGACTTTGCATACAAACATATTTGCTATCAAGAAAGCACAATAAATCCTGCCCTACCACTGCAATGTACCCAAAAAAATCTCGTAAATTGGACCCAAATGTTCACTGCAGAAGAATTCAGAAAACTATGAGAGAAGAATGTCTCTAGTCAAAGGGGTTTGAACTGGAACCCAGAGTAATCACCAATCATCCTCCAGCTGTTTTGTCATCACTCTTATTTTCTTTATAGCACATAAGGAAGCATTTACTTGGGTTTTTTTGTCTGTCTTCCTGACTAAAATGTAGGCTTCATGAGAGGAAAGGCTTTTTCTGCCCTGATCAGCAGAGTATCTCTGAAGCCTAGAACTGTGTCTGGCATGTAGTATATAATCAATAAATGTTGATTTGGTGGATGGATGGATGGATGGATGGATGGATGGATGGATGGATGGATGAATGGATGGATAGGTGGGTGGTTGGATGGACAGATGGGTAGATGAATGGATGGATGGATGGATGGATGGATGGATGGATGGATGGATAGATGGTTGGGTGGGTGGATGGATGGGTGAATGGATGAATAGATAAATGGATGGATGGATGGATGGATGAGTGGATGGGTGGGTGGGTAGATGGTTGGATGGGTGGTAGATTGTTGGGTAGGTGGATAGATGGATAGATGGATGGGTGAATGAGTGGATGGATGAATAGATAAATGGGTAGGTGGGTGGTAAATGAGTAGGTAGATAGATGGATGAATGGGTGGATGGGATGGTTAGGGAGGTGGACTGATGAGTCCATCTGTCTCTATCTCTCAGGCCTAATTATGCAACCCTACCTAATAAAGGCCCACCACGGTTTCTATTGTAATCTAATTCCATCCTAACTGAATGGAGAGTCTTCAATTTAAACAAACAAAAAAATACATTGACTCACTTTTTTATCTTTTGTTCCACATGCCTCCTCACTAGGAAACAGGAAAGTGGATCCATTAGAATATTTCCTTCTTTTGATCAGTCACGAGTAATTCAGAATGTGAAGCTACCTTCTCAAATCTACAGAATTATTTAAACCTGAGGTTTCTTGGTGAGAAGAACTTTGCCCCAGATTCCCCCCGATTCTGTAAACCCTGGAGGAGAAGGGGGGTGGCTCAGACTCATTCTATTTCCATGCCCTGGCTTGGCATTACCTGGCTGTCAGGAAATGAGGGAATTATGGCCATTTCTAGAGGTTCCATCCAACAGAAGGGGAGAGGGCTCAGGTCCACCTCATGTCATGTGTATTCAATAAGGACATGCTCATTTTTGACACTGATGCATTTTGAGGGTTTACATAATGAATAGCCTAGTGTATACATAAATATCCTCCCGCTTTCTCTGTCCACAATGTAAATCATCTGAAAATGCCAAGCCAGCTAAGCCTTCTCGTACAAATGTTTTAAAAGCAAGCAATTCAAGAATTTGATCTGGCTAAAAACTTGGACTGGTCTCTAGTGACTAAAAGGGGGCTCTTCCTCTCAGCTCAGCCACAAAGTCTCAGCCTTCCTGCCTTCAAAGGCAGTTCTTCACCCACCGGTTCTACCAAATCCCTCCTGATTATCTGTACTTCCCACTTAGAGACTCAACATGTTCCTGCAAATCCAAACAGAAAGCCAGTAAGGCAGAACCTAGCTACCCATGCATCTGGTCCAACAGGACCATTCTGGTGGTTTGATCTGTCCTAGAGGGAAATGCAGAGAGGGCAAGTAATGACTTGGAGGAGTGAACAGCAGAACTTGGCAAAGTAACATGGAGTGAGCAGAGGTGATCTGCATTAGAGTCCCCAGGACCTCTTCCTCCTCAGCCACAGCTCCTCCTGCTGCCCTTCAGTTAGGGGCTAAACACTTCCTGACTCTTCCCATGAGAATGTAAGAGTGAACTCCCAATAACGCCACAATTATTCCTTTTAAATTCCTCTGCAGCATATCGTGCTGTACTTTTAAAGACTTAAAAAAGTCTAGACTACCTTTTGCCAAAGTTTTCTAGGGTTCCTGAAGTGCCATCATCCCAGTACTTCTAAAGAGGTGTGTTTACTCACCAGGGAGCCAAGGTCTTGACCTTCTTCCTCCAGACTGCAGAGTAGATGTTCTCCAAAGATGACTTGACTTTTCTTACCTCCAAGGGCACTGACCCATGGAACATGCTCTGCAGCTTTCTGAAGGCATTCAAGCCCCTTCCTCCTTGGAGGACTTTCCAGCATCCGTAGAAGTAACTGAAGATACCAAGAGGCCTTCCTTCCAGTATAAGAAAGGTGAGAAAGAATAAAGAGGGATTACATGGGGAAAATATCTTTTCTGGTATTTTTTAAATTGAGCTATTTCTAATACACAAGAAAGTATACAGACCTTCTGTGTCCAGCTCAGTGGAATTTTACGTGTCTGTACCCACGTAATCACTGCACAAATCAAGTTACAGAATGTTTCTAGCACCCAAGAGTGTTTCCTCCTACCTAGTCAATAGCTGTCCCCCAGAAGCAACCACCAATGATGTCTACCACCCATAGACAATTTTTACCTGTTGGGTTTCATAAAAATGAAATCATAGAGTGTACTTTGTGTGTGTGTGTTTTGCTTCTTTTGCTTACACGATTTCTTTATGAGTCAATTCCGCTTGTTGCATATGTCGATACTTTGTATTTTTTAAATTGAAATATAGTTAACACACAAGGCTACATTGGTTTCAGGTGTGCAACACAGCGATTCAATCTCTCTATACATTATGCTATGCTCACCAGAAGGGTAGCGACCATCCGACACCACATTATGCTATTCCAATGCCACTGACTGTATTTCCCTATGCTGTACCTTTCATCCCAATGACTTACTCCTTCGATAACTGGAAGCCTGGACCTCCCACTCTCCTCCACCCATCTTGCCTATCCCCCCATTCCCTCCTCTCGGGGCACCCACCAGTTTATTCCTTGTATTTATGCACCTGTTTCTGCTTTTTGTTTGTTCGTTCGTTTGTTCTGTTTTTTTTAGATTCCATATATAAGTGAAAGTACATGGTGTTTGTCTGTGACGTATTTCACTTAGCGTAACACCCTCTAGGTCCGTCCATGTTGTCACAAATGGCAAGAACTCATTCTTTTTATGGTTGAATAATATTCCATTGTATATATACACCACATCTTTATCCATTCATCTATGGATAGACACTTGGGCTACTTCCATATCTTGGCTATTGTAAATTAATGCTGCAATAAACATAGGGGTGCATATATATCTTTTTGAATTATTGTTTTCATATTCTTTGGGTACATACCCAGTAGTGGAATTACTGGATCTATGGTATTTAATTTTTTGAGGAACCTCCATACTCCTTTCCACAGTGGCTGCACCAGTTTTCATTCCCACCAACAGGGCACAAGAGTTCTTTTTTCTCCACATCCTCACCAACGCCTGTTGTTTCTTGTGTTTTGGATTTTTGCCATTCTGACAGGTGTGAGGTGATATCTCACTGTGGTTTTGATTTGCATTTCCCTGATGGTGAGTGATGCTGAGCATCTGTTCGCATGTCTATTGGCCATCTGGATGTCTTCTTTGGAAAAAATGTCTAGTAGTTTGTATTTTCGTTTTGTTTTGTTTTGCTGCAAGGTATTCCATTAAATGAGCATTTCACAGTATATTCCCTCCAGGGATATTTTCTATAGACCTGAAGTTGCATTTACTCATCTTGTCATCTGCCACATCCGTTCTGCTCTTAAATCCACCTACTGCTACTCCATTTATGTTTCATTTTTAGAATTCCCATTTGACTAATTTTTTAAAGATTTTATTTATTTATTTGTCAGAGAGAGAGCACAAGCAGGGGGAGTGGCAGGCAGAGGGCGAAGCAGACTCCCCGCTGAGCAAGGAGCCTGATGCAGGACTCAATCCCAGGACCCTGGAATCATGACCTGAGCCGAAGGGAGACGCTTAACCAACTGAGCCACCCAGGAGTCCCCCGTCTGACTATTTTTAAACAAAGATTCTAGTTTTCTGGTGCAATTTCTATGTTCTTGAGTTAATTAGAGTTGTTTTCAAGTCTTTGCCTGCTCATCCTAATATCTTAATGGAAACTACATTTCACATGCCCTGCATTACATGGATTTCATCTTGGCTTGCAGCTCAAAGCAATAAAATCCTAACCTGAACTGCTGAGCATCACCGCCAAGAGAATTTCCAACAGATCCTTCTAGTTCCTTCATAAATGATCTATGGGCTCCTTCAGAGGCAAAATGACCCACCAAGTTTTTTTAAATAAACCAATTCTTGGCAGGTTAATGCACTGGCTCTATTCTGTTTGAGAACATCCTGGCTGAGGTCATTCCCGGGCTCCCATGAAGCAGTTCCCAAATGAAATGGCTATAGTTTTGCAACAGCGGGTCAGAAAACATCAAAGTCAAAAATTGCTTCATGCCTGATTCCACCCCCCCTCTTTAAGCAGGGCTTTATGGCTTTAGATTCTCTGTCCTCTCAGCAAATGCTTCCAGTAAGAATCCCCCCTACCTGGTTCAAATCTTTCATTTGGATTTGGGTGTGATTCATGCATCTTGGTTTTCTAAAATAGAAAAAGACAATAGGTTATAAGATAGAAATTTTCCTGAAGTACAGCTTTTATTCTGTTGCTTCCTTGGTCCAAAGAACTCAGTGGCTCCTCACTGCCCATCCCAGCACCCACAGACCTCTCTTTCAGATTTGTATTTAATTAACATCTTATGCAAACCTACTGCTTCAGCTAGGCTAGCCTGCTCCCGAAACATCTCTAGTGTCACATGCTGGCTTACACCCCCACCCCCAATCAGGAGTTCTTCCTCTGCATATCCCCTGTAAAACTCCTTATCTGAAGTACACAGTGTCTCATTCATCTCTGAAATCCCGGTAAGTAACATAATGACCAGTAGACAGTGGGAACTCTAAATATGAAATCTCCACCATTATTTTGGGATGTGTAAATACCAACGTCATCTTATTCTTTACTGAAAATGACTCTAAGATCTCAAACTCTGAATTCCACCCTCCTCCCCTCAATCACTAGGTCATCAGTGGATCACATGTTAGAGGGAGGTTATGTTATAAAGCCAGTTCAAATTCCAAATATTAAGAATTGTCAAATTTACTATAAAGGCGTAAAACTACAATAAATCTTGTGTTCAAATGAAAAAAAAAAGAATTGTCAAATTTTCCCTCAAGAAATCCTACAAGTCACCCATAAAAAAGAATGTTGATCATTTTAAGTGTACTATGACTTCTTTTGGGAAGTTCAACACACCCAAAACAGCCAGCTTGTCCTGACATTGGACAAAGTGGCTGTTTCTCAGCTGGGAAACATGGGAGATGCTTGGCTTATGTTCAGAAGCCATGCTGCATGAAAAAGACATTTCCATTCATTTTTCATGTGTTGGTTTTGTCTTCTTGCCTCGGGATGCACAGTTGGTTTCCCACCAATGACCTGTTCAAATGATGAACTCCATTGGGGTCCCTTACTTCCCACCTCTCCAGTTCTGCCTCCCCTTCTTGAACCTGCTCTTCAACAACATGGGGATCCGGGACCAAGTTCTCAGCTTACTGGCTCCACCTCTGCTTTCCTTGTCTTTCTTTGAAACTTTTCCAATGGTCCTACCACTTCCCTCCTGTTACGTCCATTTTATCAATCTTCAAACCTGTGTTTTCATTGATTTTCTTTAATACTGTAATTTCTTCTTTCTTGGAACTTCCACAGCCCATCTGAGGGCTTCTACTATGGTACCTGGACAATTTTATTTTGCTCAAGTTGCAAATCATAGACTAGACTGCAAGTGCCTTGCGGGCAGGAGGTATACCCCGTCCCGTTCTGTACCACTCCCAGCATCTGGCATGGTGCCATGAACACACTAGGTGTTCTATGGTGTTTATGAAATGAATATGAATTAATGACATATTAGGAAGCATATATACCATGGATTCAGGATGGAGCAGAGATGCAGGGAGACCAATTGGCAGCTGAGTATTCTGTACATAAGGAGTTAAAGCCTTCAAAATAGAAATGGAGGGAGTGACAGATAGACACAAAGGGACATCTTTGGGGTTGGAAACAGGGTGCAAAAGAGGGCTCCAAGGTTTACAACCCAGGTGTCTAAGAGATTGAATTTACCATTTATAGAGTAGGGGCTATTTTTCCACGGGGAAGGGGAAGACCTGTGAGCTAAACATGTTGAGTCTGACGTGCTATGGACAGCCAAGTGAATATGTCTAGCATGAAGTCAGAAATAAGAATGAAGTTCTCAGGCAAGGGACCTAGATCTGACTGTGGATACGGGAATCCTCGGTTGAAAGTGAAATGGAGGAGACCCCCGAGAGAGAGTGTGGACACAAATGCAGGTGGACAAGGGCTCACTCTTGAGACATCCTTGGGACACACACACACACACACACACATACACGCACACACACACACATAACCAAGTAGCTTTTAAAATGTCTCATTCGGGCGCCTGGGTGGCTCAGATGGTTAAGCGTCTGCCTTCGGCTCAGGTCATGATCTCAGGGTCCTGGGATCGAGTCCTGCATCGGGCTCCCTGCTCCTTGGGAGCCTGCTTCTCCCTCTGCCTCTCTCTCTCTCTCTCTCTCTCATGAATAAATAAATAAAATCTTTAAAAATAAATAAATAAAATAAAATAAAATGTCTCATTCATCTCTGAATGTAGCCACCAGCCACATGGAGCTTTTAAAATTAAATAAAATTTAAAATTCAGTTCTTAAGTCATACCAGTCATATTTCAAGTGCTCAGTAGCCACATGTGGCTAGTGGATATCATACTGGACAGCACAGATAGATATAAAATTCCCATCTCTGCAGAAAGTTCTAACAGACAGCGCTGGTCTATACTGAAGGAAAAAAGAATGACAACTAGAACGAGAACTGCTGCACCACCCTAAGGATACACTAGGGTTGGTTTGCTAAGTGAATATGCTAAATCTTAGCTCCTTTGCTATTTGCAGCAAAAACTTACTTAAAAAAAAAAAAACCAACTTTTAATTATGTAAGTGACAGATGGCTCCATGTAGAAAAATATCAAAAAGTTGGAAAGCAGAAAGAAAAAATTAGAAACCCCACCCAACCTATCTACCCAGATCGAGCCATTGTTAACATTTTTGAGTCAATCTGTCCAGTCTGGCCTTTTTAAATATTTACATTTGAATAATAATGGAAATCATATTATACGTATAATTTTGTAAACCACCTTGTTCACCTGAAAGTATATCATTAACATTTTCCCAGTGATCAGCCATCTCTAACCTGGAGCAATTCCTAGAAGTATAAATGCTAGGACACAAATGTTTTAAAGACTTTTGTCACATCACACAATTTTATAGAAAAGTTTCATTAATTTTCACTCCCAGCAGTAAATGTCTGAAAATTCTGGTCATCCTCTGCCTTTTCTTAGCTTTTCCCAAGGTCATTTATTTTTTAAAAAGTTTTATTTAAATTCCAGTTAGTTAACATATTTGTTATTTGTTTTGGGTGTACAATATAGTGATTCAGCACTTCCATACAACCAAGGTCACACGATTGCTTTTTATCTTTGTCAGTCTTGTTTCAAACACTTTTTGTGATTGTTGGCCAATTACACTTATTTTATGTACTTTTTGTTCATGTACATACCTATTTTACTATTTGCCTATTATTTATAAAACTGCACTTCATATATAGAGAGACAGAGGTAGAGCTTTATAGCTATCTCCCCAAGTTTTTTTAGCTTGCTTCTGATATACAGAAAGTTTAAAATCTGTATACAATCAAATAATTGTCTTTTTCCTCTGATCGTTCTTCCTTTGCTTTTTCTGTTAGATTTACCCAGGTGCTCATCACTGTTTTTTTCTTCCAGTTCTTCCATAATTTCAATGTTTGGGAACAGTTATTTTGACACATGCTGTCCATGCTACCTCGCCATGTTCTTGAAGATGAATTAGAGAAAAATCATATTAAAACAGTATTTAGCCATTATTTGCCCAAGTAGTCTTCTTACCACTCATTTAAAACTCCTTTGAGTTTTAGGTGGTTGACTGACAAGTAGGCTACCAAGGGTTAGAAGAGATTTGAACAAGAAAAGAAATTTTAAGAATAACATGGAATCAATAAGGGTTACTGCAATATTAATCAGTCCTTTCTTCTAGTATGCACTGCACTGGATAGGAAAATTTTGTATATCCCATCCCTCTGCCAAGGCAGCTCACCTTCCTTCTATGGGGAATCACAAGAAGCAAGACCCAGCATGGCCTCAGGTATCCCTCAGAGATGAGCGAAGGGTGAAGGCAGCTGGGGGACTGAGGAAGGTCTGATGGGGGGCTATTACTGTGATCAGTCTTCTGATTCTGGAAAGAGAAAGGATGCAATACTTACACTCACTGCTTCCGAGTCTGACTCGGTTAAAGAAAAGGACATACCCTGCTTCCTTATTTACTCAGTGTCCCCTCCTGTCACCCTCATCTCTGACCTCCCCTGGAAAGTCAAAGAATCTCCCAAATGACCATAGGACAGGGGCTCAAGCTGAGCCCCCAAATCAATCCTTTTTTTTTTTTTTAAGATTTTATTTATTTATTTGACAGAGAAAGACACAGCGAGAGAGGGAACACAAACGGGGAGTGGGAGAGGGAGAAGCAGACTCCCCACCGAGCAGGGAGCCCGATGTGGGACTCGATCCCGGGACTCCAGGATCATGACCTGAGCCGAAGGCAGTCGCTTAACCAACTGAGCCACCCAGGCGCCCCCCAAATCAATCCTTTTGAACCCAACTTCCCATGGCTAGAATTTTATGTCCTATCGTTTGTTGGACAGTTGCTTTGTACCACAAATACAGTTCAGAGATTGTTCTGGGGCAAGGTATTTGTATCTTACATTGATAAATAACCCCATACTTTTGGGAAGATTTTCACACACATTCATGAAAAGGCTACTTGAACTAGATGTCCAAAATCCTGAAGTTGGGGTTGTTGAGTTATTGCTATAGGGGACTATAGAAGATCACTTAATTCTTGTTCCCTAGTCCCAGTTATGGCCCTAACCAGCTCCCTGATGTAGGTCCCATCACCTTCGAGGTCTTTGTATCCTCAACCTGGCCCAAGATTCTGTCCTGGCATCTTACTTTCACCTCACCAACACCCACCATCATTGTTGCTTGGTTTGAAGAAGATCATATCTGCTGAGAGCACAGGAATGCAAACCCAGACCACCCCTGAACAGCTGCATCCAAAGCAAGCAGATGAAGATTGGACGAATAAGCAGCACACATCACAGGGCACCCAATTACTCAGTCCCGTGCAAAATAAGGAACTGGTTAAGTTTGCATTTTCTTCTTTCTGACTATATCCATGTGTTGTGGAGACAGACTCAGGTAGTTCAATGGGTGTCTAGGGGAGAGCTTATTTTCACAGGGAATGAGGACATAGACAGTCAGGGAAAACCATTCATTCTGTTGTAGACAGGTAATGCATTTGACTTTCACTGTATTTTTAAAAACTCCTATTTGGAAATCATGAAAAACAAAAGAGATGGATAAATGGGTCGGTGACAGATAATCCTCCAATCATGTGAAACTTGCTTAAGTAACTAGTTCAGAATGGTTCTTACATCCTGAGAAAGGCGTAGTCAATCCCCTAAAAAATCACTTTATGTAAGTTACTGGGTGAGTACATACGCTGAGCCTCAGCCATCAGCCACAAGATCAATCCAATAAATGCACGGCTGCCCTTCTGCAGAGGATAGGATGCTCATATACTCTTACTTTGCTGAGGAGTAACCTGACAGGGGTCGTCCAGCTAAACCCACTAAGACAAGGTGCTTGTTAAGATGCTCAGTCACCATTCAACCCTTGCTTTATTTGATGTTTTTTATGAAAGGTACATTTAATTCATTTATCCTTGTTAAAGTGCATGAGCGTGTGTGTTTCCATATGGGCACCTGTAGAACTCTGGTTGACTCCAAAGGACAGTGGGGTTGTTGCATGAGGGCCCACCATGCCCAGGTAAGGAAAAACACAGCAAAACCATGAAATGCTTCCTTAGAACAGGCCTAGAAGCTCAAGAACTAAAAAATTATAACTAACAATCCACTCTCCTATCTTGAAAATAACAGAAACTCCAAGACTGGGTTACTCTTGCCCTACAGAACTTTCTACAGCATTTGTGTTTAAATAAAACATTCTTTTCTCTCTGTCTTCCCCAGTGGCTGGATAGATGGATGGATGCATGATGGGCAGAGAGATGACAGACTACAGACTACATAGAAGAGAGAGAGCGGGAGAGAGAACCAGCCTCTTTCTCATCCTCTCATCCCATATCTTCAAGTAAAAGCACTATTTGTTGGCCAATGAGTCATGGACGCTGAAATGGCCGCTGCTTCATAAGTTTCCACTTACCTTCCCCTTGGGTCCGGGAAGTATCTTCAGTCTAAAGAAGGAAAAGAAAAGACCCGAAAGAACTTGTTTTCCAAGGAAACAAGGCAGCACTGGGGTCGGTAGCTCCTGTCAGCTCTGGGGACTCCTTTTCTCTCAGGATCCCAATGGCAAGACGTGTCCAGATTTTGGCAAGCCCGTCTTCCCCTGGCTCTCCCTCGCTGAGCTCGTGGGAAAGAGCTCCTTCAAGGTGTGGTGTTGGGAGGGTGGGATCTGGGACAGGGAGCAATTGCCCAAGCAGGTGTATTGGGAGAGGAAACAGATCCAGTCGCCTCTGGAAGAAAAGTGAGCCTTTGCCCTGGGGGCCCCTTGGGGGAGCCGGTAACACCGCCCTCATTGGGGAACCCTCTTACCTCCAAGTAATGGTGAGGCCATTCCTGTCCCCTGAATCAAACCTGTACTGCCTCTCAACTGGAAGATTAAAAAAAGAAAGAAGGAAGAAGGAAATGAACCACGTCCTCCCTGCACCCCTCCAAAAGAAGGAATCTGAGTCAGAGGACTGTAAAAAAAAAAAAAAAAAAAAAATTGCCCACCTGAGGGAAATACTCCTGGAACTTGACATTCAGAAGAATGCCCCAAACAAGGTAAACTTACTGTTAAAGTTTAAAAAAATAACATCTGCAATATTTTTTTTTCAGTCTCCAGATGTTTTTTTCAGGTGAAGTACCTCCAAGTGTAAAGTAATGAGTACGACTGTTTATATGCTACAGAGTATCCAGAAAATCTGGAAATATAGGAGAAATCATGTGTTAATTGTACTTTTCCCAGGCGAACAATTGGACACTTTGGTGGTTGAATGAGCTAGTCATTACCTTTGCTTTTACCTTTCTCCCTGCCCTGCTTGATTATTCTTTTTTTAAGATTTTATTTATTTATTTGAGAAAGAGAGAGAGAGCACAAGCAGGAGGGGCAGAGGGAGAGGGAGAAGCAGGTTCCCCACTGAGCAGGGAGCCTGACACGGGGCTCGATCCCAGGACCCCGAGATCATGACCTGAGCCATGATTTTCGCTGGTGTTGGCTTTGTATGCCTGGGTCAGTAAGACCTTAGGAAACTTGAATCACCAACAAGCCATTGTTGTTTCTACTACTATGGGGCTACGTCATCCATGCATTGAATTTATGTGCATGTAATTTATGAGAAATCAATTTTGGTGGCTTGGCAAAAATAATAATAATAATAATAAAAGGAAGAAATAGCCGATGCATGCTGATAAAGCCTGTAGAAATACATTGTAGGTTATTTTAAGGGTTTTCCAGCATTCGAGAAAGAACTAGAAGGCATTGTTTAGGTGGCCAAACACAGAATTAGTGATGGGTGTGAAGACATCCTACAGAAGAAGCGGAATAAATTTCTAAAGAAGAGTCCGAGGGACTAGTCAAAGCAACTGCAGGATGCTATGGGGACACAAAACTGGTGCCCTGCCCTTCACGTGTGACATAAAGTAATCCCAAGGGCAAATCTTGACTCTGACTTTCTAACAGAATCCCCATGTAAGACGCATTCCACTGCACAAGCCCTAAAGAAATGGAATCCTTCTCGGATGCTGCACGTGTGTTTGTGAACTTAGGGAATTCATGGGTGCTCATGAGCAATGTCTCAAATGTCCTGAGAAGCAGCAGGATTTCCTCACAAAGAAGGAAAAGCAGATATAAATCCATTAGGAATTTGTTTTGAACCAGGATTCATGAAGTCCATTGCCTCTCACTCGGCAACAACTATTTTGAAGAAAAATGGACAGGTACGCCCACCCTTCACCTGAAATCCCTCAGTTTTAATGATATGTTTCTATTTGGCTCTGAATGTAGATCATGAAGATGTTTCAGAGCTTTGGACTTCTCACAACAGCTATACGCTAAATATATGCTGGATACTCATTCTCACTTGCTTCAGCCAAAAAAATAGAAATTTGATATTTAACGGGCGCCTGGGTGGCTCAGTCGGTTGAACGTCTGCCGGGGTCCTGGGATCAAGTCCCATATTGGGCTCCCTGCTCAGCAGGGAGCCTGCTTCTCCCTCTCCCTATGCCGCTCCCCCTTATTGTGCTTTCTCGCTCATACTCTCTCTCTCAAATAAGTAAAAATCTTTATTAAAAAAAAAAGAAATGTGACATTTAAGAAACATTCAAAACAGCATTTAAGAACCAGCATTGTTGGGCGCCTGGGTGGCTCAGATGGTTAAGCGTCTGCCTTCCGCTCAGGTCATGATCCCAGGGTCCTGGGATCGAGTCCCGCATCGGGCTCTCTGCTCCTTGGGAGCCTGCTTCTCCCTCTGCCTCTCTGTCTCTCATGAATGAATAAATAAAATCTTTAAAAAAAAAAAAAAAAGAACCAGCATTGTTGTTGTTTTAATGAGGGATAAAATCTGGGAATTTAAGACCAGCCTGGTCCAACACTACAGCCAAATGGAAAACCTGTGAATGCCTTGTTAACTCATTCATTCAATGGCTATTTCTGAGCATCTACTCAGTGCTATTTTCACAGCTCCTACAATGCCTTGGAGACTAGAAGCCCTCTCTATCACAGAAATTACACGGGGTGAAGATACATTCAGATTGCGAAGAATACTACTAGGGAAATAAACAAAGGGGATGCTACTTTAGAGAAGGGGAGGGGAGGACTTCTCGGAGGGGTGATATTTGAGAACTTCCTGAAGGCTGAGAAAAAGCCCAGAGCTGGGAAGGGAAGGACTGTTGCAGGCAGAGAAGCAAAGACCAGTGTGGCCAGAGCCCAAAGAGGGGACGGGGTGCAAGACGGGGATATCCATGATGGGTCCTCCCAGTGGAAGGTTTAACGCAGGGAGAGTTGTGATCCAATTGCACGTTTAAAAGCTCACTCTGGATGTTTTGTGGAGAAGGCATTGTAAGAGGCAAGACTGGAAACAGACAGACAGGCAGACAAATTAGGAAGCTAAGACAGTCGTCCAGGAGAGGGTTGGTGGAATATGGACCAGAGTGACAGTCACGCAGATGGGGAGAAGTAGTTTGATTCTAGATGTTCTTGCATCTCAGAACAAATCTGTGCCCTTTGACTGGGCTTTGCTCCCCGACTGCTCTTGGCATTTGAACATGGTTCTCATTATGAATCTACTAAGCTCAATACCGTGCCTCCCATTTATACCAAGCGTTCCATTAGAAAAAGTGGGTCAATAGTATCTTATCTGATTCTCATAACATCTGTATGAGGCAGAAAAGTCAAACATTAGTCCTACCTAAAGAGGTTAAAAGTCACACAACCAGAAAGCATCTCGCCTAGCCACTCTGATTTCGAATCTAAGTTTCTCCCCTCCCCAAAGAATATCCTGCCTATCCATACAAAACAAATAAACAGGTCTTGCATGGCACTGTGACAAGGTAGCCCCCATATTGATGAGGAGTGTGGAGTCCAAGGCCAGAGTAAGTTAGGGAAACATCCCAATATGTTCTGACTGTATGTGGCTGGATGTACCAGATACACATACAAACCTATTGGGTACGGATATGTAGGCTTTCACAAGACCAGGGGAAGTGACCAGAAGGGGGCTTGTCTAAATTCTGGAAGATGGTCATAGGGGATGGGAAGGTAGATGGAGCTTGGCAGGATACAGAGAATATTAGAACTGAAAGGGAATCTAAGGACAAAGCAATGCTATTTCATAGATGAGCCACAGAAGGTCCAAAGAGGGAAAAAAGAAAATGCTGAGATCAATCTGTTGAGTGGATGAAAGGTAAGTGGGTGGGCTGGAAAAAACAGCAGGATGAAAAGCCATTGAAAAAATAATTCTGTCTAAATCTGTAAGAGAAAGAGGGAGACTAGAAGAAAATGAGGTGAGGAATAGATCAGAGAAAGAAGGAAGGGCAGGAAAATGGCACTCACTGTGGGTGACAGTCACTGTGTCCATACTAATACCCGTAGGCAGACACCCTATTCTTCGGTGAGGGTCAGGAGCTTCCCGTGGATGCCCACTTCTGGGCGTCACCCTCTGAAACCAGAGTCTCCGCCTCTTGCGCTCTCGGGCAGCCCCTGGTTTCTGCTTCTTGTCCACTCCTTTGATGGAATGATTTGTATCCTGAGCCACATCAGTCAGCTTTTTGCCTCGGATCCTTTCCTTGAACTTCCTGTCCTTATCATTGGTCTTTCCCTTCCGCCTGGTAATTCTGGAAAGGTAGAAATTTGCAGGAAATATTTGAATGAGGGGCTCCCCATTGGCTGCCAAATAAGGTCAAAATGTCGGGCACCAGGGTGGCTCAGTCGGTGAAGCGTCCGCCTTCGGCTCAGGTCATGATCCCAGGGTTGTGAGATTGAGCCCCACATCGGGCTCTGCACTCAGCAGGGAGTCTGCTTGAGACTCTCTCTCTCCCTCTGCCCCTCCCCCCACCAAAATAAATAAATAAATCTTTTTTAAAAAAAGAATATGCGTTTTTGAAGCACACATTATACATTGGCCAAAAAACAAAAAATAAACTAGCCACGATAATTTCACTATGAAAAAGTGTTGAAAAATTAAAACTTATTCCTAATCTAAGGAAATATTATCAAAAGATCCCTTAACTTCTTAAAGGACCATCAAGGAAGGATATTTACAATAAATGTTATACCTAAAAGGTTGAAAGGTTAAAGTCATAAACTTGACCTAAATGCCAGCAGGTAAGCAATGTACTGCTCGTCCTAACTGGTGCAGTAAAATAAGAAAATTAAGAAGAAGTAGGAATATTATCCTGGGAGAGACAAATTGACATTAATAAGAGAAAAAACTAATAAAAAAATGATAGTCAACAAATTGACCAGATACAAGATCCACTTAAAAAAAACTAGTATCAAAGCCATTAATTAAAAGTATAATAGAAAAAAAGATGCACTGCCATAGCAATAAAAACTATAAAATATTTGCAAATAAATAAAAGACACACATAAGACCTAGATGAAGAAATATGGAAGGATGGGGAAAAAAGACCCACATTAAAGAACCTAATCATGTTTGTTCCTGCAAACAAACCAAAACCCCTGGGGATAAAATGAAATGTCCATCAATAGGGGTTAAAAACCAATGGTACCTATGCCCTATAGGCCCACAGAGCATGAGTTGAAAGGAAGGAGTTGCGTCCTTACACACCAATATGGAAACACCCCCGAGCCCTACTGTTCAGTTATAGAAGCAAGTTGCAGGAAGGCAAATGTATGTGTGAACACACATACAAACCAAAATTACATGCTTCTTCCTAGAAAAGCAATGCACAACAAACTGCGGAAGGAAAAATTCCAAACAGGTGACTAGAGTCACTTCTGGGGAGGGCAAGAGGATTCACGCTGGGCCAGGAGGAAGGGATTCACTTAGATACTGTACAACATTTTGTAAATAAACTATGTCATTTTAAAGCAAAACAACTCAAAATAAGATAAAATAATAGTATAATATAGATAACGCCTTAGAATTGTTTTTTTTTTTTTTTTAAAGATTTTATTTATTTGAGAGCGAGAATGAGAGATAGAGAGCACGAGAGGGAAGAGGGTGAGAGGGAGAACTCCCTGCTGAGCAGGGAGCCCGATGCGGGACTCGATCCTGGGACTCCAGGATCATGACCTGAGCCGAAGGCAGTCGCCTAACCAACTGAGCCACCCAGGCGCCCAACGCCTTAAAATTGTAGTTGAGGAATCACATTGTGTGGATGACTGCTATCCCAGTACCTTACATATGACAGGAAATAAACATTTATTAATTCATCAAGAGATCTATTAGTCTGTAATGAAGAAATTTTTTTTTTAAAGATTTTATTTTTTAAGTAGTCTCTACACCCAACCTGGGGCTCGAACGCACGACCCTGAGATCAAGAGACACACGATCCACCGACTGAGCCAGCCAGCCACCCCCCTAATGAAGAAATTTTTAAAATAGCTTTGTGGTTGGGGCACCTGGGTGGCTCAGTCGTTAAGCAGCTGCCTTCGGCTCAGGTCATGATCCCGGGGTCCTGGGATCGAGCCCCGCATCGGGCTCCCTGCTCAGCGGGAAGCCGGCTTCCCCCTCTCCCACTCCGCCTGCTTGTGTTCCCTCTCTCACTGTGTCTCTTTCTGTCAAATAAATAAATAAAATCTTAAAGAAAAATAGCTTTGTGGTTAACCAGCCAGAAATGTTGAAAGAATTCCTTTGAGGGAATTGATTGATCATGAGGAAAATAGCCCTAGAAACTGGATTTCATACCAAAAAGTGAACAATTCAGTGATTCCCTTGACCCATATTTATACTTTTCTGTAGTTCTTGACTTTCCATAAGTATACTACTTTCATTTCAAAAGAAAAAAATACGCTTTAGGTCCCTTGCCACCCACGCCAATGCCCCACATCTCACCCAGATTCTGCCCGGGTCCTTGTGCTGTGTTCGCTTTCTGGAAAAGAAAAGATCACCAAAGTTACACTGTGCTAACTGGATTAGGGCTATTCGCTTAGGGTGGTATTTTTGTGGTGAATGCAATCTCTTCATGGGTCCTGAGTATTTTTCCTAAATGACTTTTTCCGTGTCACACTTGTATTCAAAATTTTCCAAAGTCCGTGATTCTTTGTTTTTTTTTTTAAGATTTTATTTATTTACTTGAGAGAGAGAGAGTACAGAGGGAGAGGGAGAAGCAGACTCCCCGCTGAGCAGGGAGCCCAACGCAGGGCTCGATCTCAGGACCCCACGATCATGACCTGAGCTGAAGGCAGATGTTTAATTGACTGAGCCACCCAGATGCCCCAACCCTGATTCTTTTTAAAATCAAACCTAAATACCTCATCGTGGCATTCAGGACTCTTCAAAATATGGGGTCCCTGAAGCTTGTGTGTAGGTTGTAAAAAAGAAATCTATCTATTAGCTATACCACCATATACAAATACTCTAGCTATATATAGATACATTGAGATAGATTTCGACTCACCTGATTCAAAGATCTGAAAATCAGAAACAACAGTGCCCTTCGTTACAAAACAACTATTTGGAAAGTCGACTTCGGTTCCGTGTTGTGGACTAGCTGCTCGTCGCCCCAGAAAGTCTGCCTCTCCAAACCCTGTTATCGTCCTCACTGTCTTCTGTCTCTGACTCAGACCTTCCTGCCCGTGTCTCGTGAGGACGCTGGGCTTGCGATGGGGCCACGCACATCATCTAGGTGATCACCCCACCTCACTGTCCTTAACTTAATCACATTTTTTTTCCTGCAAACTCCATTTCGCCACATAAGGTAATGGTCTCAGTTCCAGGGATTAGGACGTGGGCATCTTTGGGAGCTACCATTCCGCAGATCACACGGCCTCCACTATGTATCCCTGCTCCATAACTGGGGCTTGGAGGGGGCGGCCACAGGGCAAGGAGCGGCCCTTACCTTTCCCTCTGGCCCCCTGGAGCCCAGCACAGAGGCCAGCATCTGTGAGGCCAGGAGGAGGGATGGCCACAGGCTCTGCACCTGCTGGAGCAGCCCTCTGCCTCACTGAGGACGACTTCCTCGCCTGGGTGACCCCGGGAATCCGCGTTGTTGGTGACACAGCCACCAAGCGATGGCTTCCTTCTGCCCCCCATCCTCCGACGTCCTGGGCCCTGTCGCAGGAGAAAAAAAAAATTACACATGGTTGAAAGGCCTTTTGGTCCCTAGACTGCAACATGCACAGTTTAACAGGCCCGGGAGACAGCTGACGGCTCCCTGCACCTCCCAAGGTGGGGGCTGCCATCCTGGGTTCAAGGACCTCCTCACGCCTGTGATGGGACGAGAAGGCGGGAGAACCTTCAGCCCCTAAATCAGGTTTTTCAACCTTTTGACACGTTTAAGTAAACGTGAAAGTCCTCTGCTTGCCTCTCGGTGAAATTCAGGTTAAACGAATCTAATTAGATTTCACGAAAACCCAATGCAGGTGTTTACGGCGCAATCTCCCCAGCTGGGAATCAGTTTTTCTTTCCCAGCTTGCTAGCCTCTTTTTCCAATTTGCAAATATACATTTAAAACACTGGAGATGCGGGGCGCCTGGGTGGCTCAGTTGGTTGAGCATTGGACTCTCGGTTTCAGCTCAGGTCATGATCTCATGGGTTGTGGGATCGAACCCCACGTTGGGCTCCACGCTCAGCTTGAAGATTCTCTCCCTCTCTCTCTCTGCCCCTCCCCCCACTCGCTCTCTCTGTCTCTCTAAAATAAATAAATCTTTAAAAAAATAATAAAATAAAATACTGAATGTTTGCGTGGGCTAAGTGGGCATTTTGACAACATGGCTTCTCCTTTGGCATATGTCTAATCGTGATGTTTAACGGACATCCTTGCAGTTTAAGATGACACTTTTAAAATAAAACTCTCTCCTAATGATGACTTGAGCCCTGCCATTCGATGGGAGAAATAGCAGAACCTGTAGGATCTTACTTGGAATTGACATTCTCTACTGTCATTTTGATCCTATTCATTTTTAAATTTTCTTTTTGTTTCACTGGAAAGGAAAGATGATGCTCAGTTTTAAATGTTAAAAGTGTAGAAGTTGCTTTGTTACAATAAAACTAAATGTGTACACAAAGGGAAAAAATCAAATACTGAAGATGCTTCCCCAATGGCTTCATCCTTTGCCCCCATTTAGTTATGAAAGCACTGTTCTCAGCTTCCTCCATCATGGGGAGACTCTCTCCCCTACAGACCATGTGCCAAGACATGGTCTTTCCAAGACCCTACTTTAAGCCTGAGCACCGGCAGGTTTTCATTGCCCTTAACATGCTTCTGGATTTTTCCAAGTAGCCCACAGATGCGCTCAGCCTCTGTGCTTCCTCACATTCCTGGCCAAGGCGGCAGGGAGCTCGGTCCTGAGTGTTCTCCAGCACTCGAGTCTACAGAAGCGTCGCCCTCCTGTCCTGTAAAACAAAGAGGGACTCATAGCTGTGGGCTTGTGGAGAAAATTCAGCCTGTCGGGTGGCTGGCCTCTGCAGGGTGAAAGGGGGAGGCCCATCCCTGGCCACCTGGTATTGACTCAGAGAAGTTTCCAGAGTGTCCAGGAGGAGACTGTCCTGAGCAGACAGTTTCAAGGGGACTGCTCCTACCATCCTGGGCTGGGGTATCCAGGCTTTTACTTTCTGGTCCTCTTCTGTTGCTTAAGGAGCTAGACTAGGTTAAGCTGCTCAGTCAGGTGAGACGGACACACAGCTCGCTGAGCAGGGAGCCCGATGCGGAGCTCGATCCCAGGACCCCAGGTTCATGACCTGAGCTGAAGGCAGATGTTCAACCAACTGAGCCACCCAGGTGCCCTCTCATTTGTTTCTAATGGTGTTTATTGTTCTTTTATGATGATCAAATAATACGAGGCCCCTTCCGACTATCAATTTACCTGGAAGACATTGCTAAGAGAGGATCCTATCTAAGATTGTATTTATAAAACCGAATCATGGATTTGCAAATTAACGTGTCAAGTATCCTACCCCCGTCTCTGTGGGTGTGTGCAATATTTCTCTGTGGGTGCCTATTACTTTTGGGTCAACTCCAGTCCACACGGCAGACTGGACTCACGATAAAGAATTTCACCTTCTGATTCCAGACATAAAGAAAACGGTGAACCGTTGTAAGGTGTTACAATGTTCACAATTAAGAAAGGGATCTCTGTAGGTACCAGTAATGGAAATGAAATTGAAAACCAGACTAGAGCCAGAACTGAACAGCTCAGAGGACTGGAACCGCACAGAGCTTGGAGTTCATGCCCGTAGGGGTCTTCTTACACCTTTATGGGGTTAGGAGAGGAACCCCTGCATAAAGGTAGGACCCATAACAGGTTCCCTGCTCATCCAGAGGATGGGACTGGGAAAAACACATCTGGTACCAGTTATCAATATATTGCCTTCTAATGCATGCTTCATTATCTGCTCTGTGAACACGCATCTGGACCCTCTAAATATCTCTCCTTTTCTAGCTGGTATGACGCTAAGCTTTGTCAGTAAAGGACATCGGAGAGGTGTTGCAGAAAACAGGGGGTTTCTCATCCTAGCTCTGGGTGCTTCTCTCGGCAGGCTCCCGTGGCACACAGATGACTTCCCAGTGCGGGGTATGCATGGTAGCTAGCAGCTCCCAATAGCGGGCGCCCTCCTCAGCAACCCCTCCGGAGGGGCACCTCCTGTGAACGGCTTTCCCGCACACCCTCGAGGGCAAATTCCCTGCAAATTTTGTCTGTGCAAAACCACACACCACCTCTACTGTTCACCGGGCCACACCTGCCCTGCAGCTGAGGCGAGCAGCTCAGCCCTAGGGAGGTGGGGGCTCTCCCTTGAATTTCTATCCCCATCCTACCGGCGGAGGCTGCTCCTTCTAACTGGGACTCCTGTTCTCTTTACTTCTTACAAGCCAGTTCCTCAACACAGCAATCGTGCTATAGTTAACAGAGTATATTTCTCTATATTAAACTTGTCCAAATTCCCCTGTGGTTTCTGTCTCCTGGTTGCGCTCCAACAAGGTCGGGGACCGAGCAAAGGCGTGGAAAGAAAATGGTCCCACCGTTCTGTCACTCTGGGACCCAGCAGAAAATGCTGGGCACACAGACAGCAAGTTGAGGAGTGGTCTCCTTTCCTCCTTCCTGGAGACCCAGGGTCCTGGTGGGGAGCTGAAGAGAAGGGCTCCCTCGATTTCAAGAGAGAATTAAGAACGTCCTATGTCCTCCTCACCACAACTGAACCTTGTCCACTAATGACATGTTCCCAGCTGAACTACTTTCCTTCGTCCTGCACGCTTTCTAAATCTTCCTTTGGTATTTATTACGCTCCCCTCGATGAGAAGGTAAGAGGCATAATAAAAACAAACACCAATTGAGCATTTTTATGTGCTAGGCACGATCGTGACTCTTTCAAATAAGTATGATCCTTACGATAACCCCGTGGGGTAGACTCTGCCACCACCCTCGATCTACAGAGGAGGAATATGCCCAAACTGCAAATCTAGTAAATTACAGATCTGGTCACTGACTCCAGAAAGTTCGGCTCCAGAACCACTTTCCAGTGCAATCAAAGAACTATCGGAGTTAGAAGGACCCTTCCTGTTGCAAGGACCTCCTTCTGCATTTTGCATATAATCACAGTGAGACCAGGGAGATGAGGTGACTGGTTCTAAACTCAGACTTGCCACATCTCCAGTTGAAGCTCTCCTGAATTGTTCTTAGTCTCCTCAGTGCTGTCTCTTAGCCTGTCCCTTTTTCCCCACATTGTGAGCCTCTTCCCTTTACCAAACTATGCCTTCCTCTGAGCTGCCTTTATCTTCAGAAGAATCTCGAAGGAACTTGTTTGTTTTGTCAAACCTTCCCCAGGAGGCACCTTACTGTGTTTTGGCTGCACTTGAGGGTCTGAGACCTTCCTCCAGGTTGGTGTGGATGCTTCTATTTGAGGTGTCATTGTCCTCAGCTCCTGAAAGAAGATGAAGATGTGGGGTCACCTTCGCAAGGTTGCCATGGGCGCAGTGGTCTGATGGGACAGCGCCGGGGGGAATTGGACAGTCACCCCAAGCAGGTGCGTGCCATTCTGAAAAGCTCATCACTGATACCCAGCTTGAGTGATTCACTAATGGCAAGAATTAGGGAAAACTGAAAAGCCAATCACACATTTCAATAGTCACCACGTAAGGAAAGGCCACATCCCTAAGAAGTTCTCTATATTCTGCCACTAACTCATCTTCCTCTCCATTAAAAATGTCTTTCAGTATGCAAGTTCCTTCACATCAGAACATAAATCAGTACAACCAGAAGTTTTTCTCCTACAAGATGTCAGATAAGGATATTCAGGGCATCATTTCTTTTTAGAGCATTATTGCTTTTATTATTTATTGAGTTATTTAATTTTTTAAGGAGGGGGGATGTGGGGAAAGGGGCAGAGGGAGAGAGAGTCTTAAGCAGACTCTGCGCCCCATGGGGCTCAATCTCACAACCCCGAGATCACCACCCTGAGATCATGACCCAAGCAGAAATCAAGAGTCGGATGCTTAACCGACTGAGCCACCCAGGCGTCTCAAGAGCATCATTGCTTTTAATAGCAGAAATGGAGAAACAATGCGAATGCCCCTTTGTTAAATTTGTGACACATTTGCATTAGCAAGTTGTAAGCAGCATTCAAAAAGAATGGGGCAAATCTGAAGTTAGAGATCTGGGAAAAAGCTCCAAAAACTTAGATGAAAAGAGAAAGCAAGCATAAGAGCACAAACTTGCAACTAACAAATAATTAAGTCCGGGAGATCTAACGCACAGCATGGTGGTTATAGACGGCGATACTTCAAAGTTGTTAAGAGTCTAGATCTTAACTCTTGCCACCACAGAAAAAGAAATAATTACAAATAATCATGTGATGCCAGGAGGTGCTGGTTAACACTAGGATGGCAATAATATTGCAATTGTATAAATGTATCAAATCAGCATGTTGTACATTTTTATTTTTTTTATTTTTTTATTTTTAAAGATTTTATTTATTTATTTGACAGAGAGAGAGACAGCGAGAGAGGGAACACAAGCAGGGGGAGTGGGAGAGGGAGAAGCAGGCTTCCCGCTGAGCAGGGAGCCCAATGAGGGGCTTGATCCCAGGACCCTGGGATCATGACCTGAGCCGAAGGCAGATGCTAGGCAATGGTCTAGGTCGATTATGTCTCAGTAAATTTAAAAAATAAAGTGAAGTTCAAATAAAAAAGGAAGTGGCAAGAACAATAATTATTGTATGCTTTTATATGATTTTTTTAAAAAAAAAATTAAAAGAAGAAGGCAGAGGGGGGACGCCTGGGTGGCTCAGTCAGTTAAGCGTCTGCCTTCGGTTCAGGTCATGGTTCCAGGGTCCTGGGATCGAGCCCCACATCGGGCTCCCTGCTCTGTGGGAGACCTGCTTCTCCCTCTCCCACTCCCCCTGCTTGTGCTCTCTGTCAAATAAATAAAATCTTAAAAAAACAAAAACAAAAACAATGGATCGTGGGTCACCACATCAAAAACTAATGGTGTATTTTATGGTGACTAACATAACATAATAAAATTAAAAAAAAAAAAAAGAAGAAGAAGAAGAATCAGTGAGCCCCAGGAATGCAGGAGTAAATGTTCCTTGGTGGGATGGTCGTCATGGTTTACCTCCTGAAGCTAATAATCAGATAGCTAGAGCTGCCAGCCATCAAGTTATGCCCACGGAGGCTGGAAGCTAGAGAAAGAACAGATTCAGGGGGATTTCTGAAAGACTATAACATGCTCTCTAATAAATATGTGTCTTAGAATCCAACCTACTCAAATCTGTATGTCTTCCTTTTGGGAATGAGCCTTATAAGAGAGGCTGGGAAATAGGGGGTCCTCCCTCTCCTCCAAAGCCATATAACTCTCCGCACCCAGAGCCAGAGCATGAAGGACCGTAGGCTGTCCCAACCCTGCAGATTTCCAGTCTCTGACACAGAGGAATATGGTACCAAGACAGAGAGATCTGCCTAAGAGCGGGCTTGCTAGCCTTGCTAGACGCACCAACCACGTTGGAATGTGTCCAAAAAGCATCACCAGCTGATGTGCAAGGAAGTGATCAGTTCCGACGGTCTATGAAACCCTCTACGAAAATCAGAGGAGGTTCCTGCTCCTCTTAATAATCTTCTCTCAGTGAATGGTGCTTGATCCCTTGCAAAGCGTAGCAACTGTTTCTTGTTCAGTGTTACGAGCGCCCACTGTTAACGCATTCAGTTCTCACATCAACACCGCAAGCTGGGTGTATTATTATTGTCACCTCATGTGATGAAGCTCTGACTCAGACTGATGAAGGGAGTGGCCCAAGGTCACCAACCGGGAAGTGGCAAGAGTTCGAGGCCACACTTGGTTGGTTCCAAATCACAGACTCCTAACCGCTTGGTCAACACTCACTTTCCAGCTTTCAGATCCGTTTTCCTAAATGATCCTA
>NC_138383.1:47846237-47871051 GCF_054177405.1 Leptonychotes weddellii
AGATGCCTGGAATATTTAACAGTGGGCTCCTAGGAGCTGGTGACAGCCTACCCCAGCACGCCACTGCAGAGTTCCCGTTACACGGATGAACAGACCAAGGCTCCAAGACATCAATGTACACGCTGTGAGGCCACATGATTAACAGCGAACCCTGAATTTGAACTTGGATCCTCTACAAAAAGGCCGTTGTTCGCGTGCACGACTCTATTTGTACTTACCATCCTAGGGAAGGAAAAAAGAAAGCATCACTACCTGACACATGGGTCAGACCACTTTCTTGACAAGTGGAGTGTTCTTTAAATTTGATATTCCCCCCTGCCACCCCTGATTTAGACACTAATGGGGGCTCTTCATCTGCTGGATGGACTGAATTGGAGGGTCCTCGATCAGTGAGCAAAGAAATGGGAAGAAGGGAATAAGAAAAAGGTAGAATGGGAGAAGAAGCAGAGATGTCAGCTCAGGTGGAAAGTAAACGGAGTAAGAGAAAAACATTCCTGGTGCCCACAACTGTGGGCGTGACCTGCTCCGTCTTCGCGGATTCCTAGCCTTATGCAAAGAGCACTGCGTGTTCCTCCTGGAGGGTGGACATTTTCAGTCCATGTAGCTTGGCTGGAGCTGGCTGCAGCCCCTGGCTTGTGGCCTAGGTCTGACAAAAGGGCGTGTGAGACAGCCCTGGGCACCGGGATGCCCCATGCACCTGCAGCCAATCCACTCAAATCCAGCCTGTTGGAGGGAATTCTGGGATGTGGCTAGAATGACAAGAAATGGGCTATGTCTGGAAGTCCTTTGCTTGAATAGTACCCCCTGGCCGGGACTTGTGCCCCCCCCCGCCAGCCCCCCACTTAGGGTCTAACCCACCTGAAAGAAACTAGGATTTGGGGTAATGTGAAAGTGATTTCATGAGCATGACTCTTGGTATTTCTTACAGATTTGTCAGTTGATTTGTCAACATTTCAGTTCAGAACATTCCCTGGGTAGGAGCTGCTTGGGTTCGGCCAGGAACAAAAATAAATACAGCCCCTAGATGGGCTGGAACGGCAGACAGATGAAGTTACAGGATCTCTAAAAACGGAGTCAACTTTAGTCCACTTCTAAGGCAGTGGAACAGAAGGCTTTTAAACCTCCTGAATCAATTATATGTCAACGAAAGTATTTACCCGGCTTCCTATGAATGCCTCTCACTAGCCCTCTTGGGATCTACCCTCTGACACCCTCCGATATTGTAAACCGACTTGTTCCGAGGACTGGGAGGACCTTTGGTTCTCAGAGCATGCCTGACTTGAATTGTCTGCCAGCAGCTCAGACTCCTGGTAGCAGGGATTAACTAATGTTTGCTAACTAGCTCCTTTCGTACTCTCAACCACCCGATGGATCGGGTCCTATTATTATCATCCCCACTTCACAGATGAGGAACGCGAGGCACAGCGGAGTTAAAGTAACTTCCCAAATTCAAACAGCTAGACGGGGGCTTTGAACGCCAGGCACTCCGGCTCCAGAGTCTGGTCTCTCAGGGTCTGTGCGAGGCAGTAAGTCAAGACTCAGGGCCAAGGTGAGGGAGGGAGGATCTGGTCCAGTGTCCGCCTGGGGCTCTCGAGTGGCTGCTCAGACCACCTAAGTGACTCAGGTCCGGTCCTTCCATCCTCCCAAAGTCTTGTGTTCTCTAAGGGAGAATCCCCAACCATAGTGCCCTGGTCTGAGTAGAATTACCCTTGAGTTCCATCCTCCATCCTGTGAAGACACCGAGCCTCTGTCTTGGTCCTGGACCACAGCCTGTATGTCTGCGTCCAATCGGAGGCCTTTCTTTGCAGGAAATGTGTGACCACAGAAACCTTCGGGACAACGGCCCCCAAGGCTCTATTGTGACCTCATTGTGATGTCATACCAAGTGATGTGGGTGTCACTTTGGAGGTATTTGGGGACCACAAAGGGCCATGAAGATGAACTTTGATCTACGGCATCGTAACATATAGCCATAGGTAGGGAGGACATTCCAGAATTCACCTATAGAAAGCCAGATCTGTTGGCTTTGGTAAGCCCAAGGGACCTCGGGCATCCCCGAGGAATACCTGGGAGGGCAGATGTAGCCACCAGGGTCCATGTGTCATTGCCTCTTACTAAACCTCCAAGTCTGGCGCCCAGGGAAGATGCTCCAGCCCGTGGTGCATTATGGACAACACCACTAACACTTGGGACCCGCTCATGGTATCCAAGGGTATCCCCAAAGTTGAGACCTTCTAGGGGAGAAGCCAAGGGGGTAAACATCGGAGTCACCACCCAATCCCTTAGAGGACCAAGGAAGGGAGGCTGAGCTTAGAAGGGCATGGGAGCCAAAGACGACAAATGAGCACCAACACAGGAGAAAGAACCGGAAATAGCAGCAGAATGCCTAAACTCCCATAGCCCAAGAGGTCACGTGTGTTGCATGTTGCCTGAGATTTGTGAACTCACACTTGAGAACGTGGATGTCTTTTGAAATCCGAGCACACGGGTCTACTGGCCTCCATATCGCCCTCCGGGGCCAAGTGGCTGGGTCCTCCTGCTTCATCATCTCAGCTTTTCCTATCTCAGAACTGTGGTTCAAAGCAGTCTTCCTCAGGGCACCTGGGTGGCTCAGTCGGTGAAAGTATCTATTGATTTTGGCTCAGGTCATGATCTCAGGGTCATGGGATCAAGCCCCATGTCAGGCTCCACGCTCAGCAGAGAGTCTGCTTGATATTCTCTCTCCCCTCTGCCCCTCCCCCTGCTCACACACTCTCTCCCCCAAAATAAATAAAACCTTAAAAAAAAAAAGGTAGTCTTTCTCACTAGGGAAAAAAGGGACTTCATCTTCCTTCTTAAGGAAAAAAATAAAAGTAGCAGAGACATACCAATGAGTCACGCAATATGTATGAAGGAAAACTTAATTTTTGGAGTCGGATGTCTTCTACAAATGGTTCCCATCAGAGAGGAAATATTTCTAGAAAACAGACCAAGTACAGACCCAGGGTTGGGCGTGGCAGCTTCCCAGTAAGAAGTGACAGGATATTTGTCAGAACAGCTACCGAGGATCGAATAAAGCTTGAGGAAACGGGACAGTCGACCACCGGGGCGTGGGGACAGATTCAGACTCTCGGGCCTCGTAAGTACGAGCCCTCCAGACAGAGAGACCTGAGGGGACTCCTGTTTCTTTAGAAAAGAGCAAAGTCATTTTATTTAAGATGTCAGAAACAACTCAAGTCACTACTTTGATATCGACAGCAAGGAGCCAAGCCAACATAGCAGGAAACGAACAAGATCACTGGTTGGGGTGCCTGGCTGGCCCAGGCAAACTGTTGATCTCAGGGTTGTTGAGTTCGAGTCTCACGCTGGGTGCAGAGATGACTTAAAAATAAAATCTTTCGGAAAAAAAAAAAAAGATCGGTCATTAAACGTGAATAACTCAGACAGCCATTTGCATGGTTCACCAATGGGCTTTTATTAAAATTGTACATAGATCTCAGACTTAATTTTTTTTAAAAAGAATTTCCTCTATGCCTAAGTATCAAAATAGTTCTCTTTTTTAAATACCTTGAAAAACAGTAACATAATTATTTTGCTATATATTAAATATCTTCCTACACTCTCAATCATTTCTGTTCCATCTCTCCTAGAATCCTACTTGAAGGTCACTACCATGTTTTTTTGGCATCTTGAAGGCTTTATCCCAGAGAAGCATTAGAGATTTGAGAAAGGTAAGCAATGGCAAGAACTGATTTGATGTCGAAGACTCTTATTTCCGAGGCTTCCCTGCAGAGTTATATGCTGTCAGGCTGGGCCGCATCCGAATCTCTCTCGAGTGTAGGTACTCAGGCTGAGGAATTTAGGGAAATAAATCCGTTCTTGCCCTGAAAGGGTAATGTTGACTCAACAGCACCATCTTGTGGCCAACACGTATAAAAGCACCCAAAGGTACACGAAGGTATTCGGACATGCTGTGTTGAAGATCTAGAGGTGGGGACCAAAAACAAAAATTTTTTTTTTTTTTATTTTCAGGGTCACAAGACAACTGGCTTCTAGAAAGCCCACGCTCGACACAACACAAGCTTCTTCCAGCTGCCCCGTCTCGAGGATCACCAGCCTCGCGCGGGACTTGAACACACACCATCAGAAACTGGACTCGGGTAACGTTTTCTTCCGGCTTAAGGAAAGAGTGTGGTATTTCACCTTCTGCAAGGTGCCAAAAGGAGTGTGGTCCCCGGGAACCGTCCTCTGTGGCGGGCCCAGGGCACCGGCCCTCGTGGGCCTGCCGGCTTTGCGAGGGAGGCGGAGAGAGCTGGGGGCTGACCAGACGTCCCTCTCCTGGAGGTTGGCGGGGGCCCTGGCCAGGCTCTCTCGGATCTGGAAGGAAGGAGAGGAGCCTCGGGCGTGCTCATCCATAGCCGGGCTCAGCCTGCCGCTCACCAGGGACCCTGGGGACGCCCGGAGGGCCACCTCCGCCTTGTCATGCTTGGTCTCCTTCTTCCAAAACACAGATCTCAGAAGGGTGAGGGTCCCCTGTGGGAATCTGTCTGTCTCAGGGTCTCTGGCCTCCACACTGGCCCTCATCCTGGCTAAGGTATTCTGGCACTTGTCTGCGCTGTTTCTAGATAATGCCGTGGCGCCCAGAGGCTCCTTGGCCGGGGAGGGTGCCCTGCTGCAGCTCCCTGCCAGGCCGCTTCCCTCGCAGTTCGCGGTCTTCTGGCCCTCAGGCCGAGCTCGTCTGTCAGTCCCTGCTGAGGGCATCACGGCGAGGGGCAGGTCAAACTGTTTGGGGAGCCTGATCTCCTGACTTGCATGCTCCTTGGCTTTCCTTGCTGCGTTTAGACCATCTGGGACTCCAGGGGCGGCACAGTGGCTGGGGTGGCCCGAGGGGCAGGGCACTCTGGCCAGCGCTCTCTCGGTGGCTTGCCCACCACCTTCCCCCTTAGCAGAGCCAGTGGCATCTGACTCCACGTCCTCGCCAGCAGCGCCCGTCAACAGCGGCACGATGGACTGGCTCGTGGATCTGGGTCTCCACCTGGATTCCAAATACTCCACCAGTTCGACAGACGCACCCACTGGTTTCTCCCGGGGTCTGAAAGACCATCGGAGGGGCATGGTCTTGAAGGCCCCCTGCTTGGCTCTGGAAGGGGTCGGCTCCTTCATGCTGATGCTTCGGCCTCGTACGCCCCGTACCAGAGGCCTGGACTCCAACCCTCCTGAAAGAGACACCAAGAGCATCAGTGCCCAAGTATCCCTCCAGGTGCAATGAGGGACTACAGTGATGCCTGTCATCTAGCAGACATTGATCAAGCATCCCTGATGCATCAGGCAGTACCATGCTGGGCGTCGATGACACAGCAGTGAGCAGGACCCTGAGGTTCTAGCGCTCGGTGCATCGATGTGTGCACCCTCTGTCCCACGGAATCCATTTACATATTCAAAGCCACAGGGCAAGCCAGTGTCAAAAAAGGGAGCTACATGCCCGGACAGCACAGGCTGCTGAGAAAGCCCGGTCTCAGAGGCATCTCGCCCTAAGGCGGAGCATCATTTTCATTTATATTTAAATATTTGCATGAAGCAGAATGCTCAGCAAAAGCCCCTCCTTTTCCAGGTCAAATTAGGTGCTTCTATCTTTCAAACCCAAGAATCTCAGATATCCTACCCTGGGCTAAAAAATAAATAAATCGTGCATTTAATTTTATCAGATCTGTGCCATTTATGTCTCCACTGTGTTTCGCGACACCTGCCTATGGTTGGAAAGACATTTCTGACATGTAATGTGAAATGAGAGACTCTAGAAAAACAGTGTAATCCCACCTGCAAAAATATATACATGTGGGTGTGTGATGCATGCATGTGAAGACGTACAAACAAGTATGGAGCAATAAATACTAAAGTGACAAGACGTCGAGGGGGCCACGGGATGCTGTGTGTGACTGATTTTCTTCTTAATTCTTTCCTAAATCTTAACGTTTCTAAAGGGCATACACACATAACACGGCTGTGTATTTCTTCTTAAGACACAGCCATGAAAACAATTCCATTTATGACGGCATCAAAAAGGATAAAATACTTAGGAATTAACTGAGGAGGTGAAAGACTTGTTTAACACTACAAACATTAATAAGAATGAAATTAAAGATGACAGAAATGGAAAGACATCCCATGTTCATGGATTGGAAGGCTTAATATTGCTAAAATGACATTACCCAAAGCGATCGATCTACAGCTTCAGCGCAATCCCTATCAAAATCCCAATGGGGATTTTTTTGCAGAGATAGAAAAATCCATCCTAAAATTCATATGGAATCTCAAGCGACCTCCACAGCCAGTCACAAAAAGACAAATACGGCAGGATTCCCCTGCATGCATGAAGAGCTCAGAGTGGTCAAAACCAGAGGCAGAAGTATACAGGTGGTGGCCAGGGGCTCGGGGAAGGGGAGAGCATGGTGTTATTGTGAAATGGGCAGAGCCTTTCAGATTTACAAGATGAAAAGAGTTACAGGGATGGATGGTGGCAATGACTGGGCATGACACCACTGAAACGTGCACTTAAAAATGGTCAAAATGGGGCGCCTGGGTTGCTCAGTCGTTAAGCGGCTGCCTTCGGCTCAGGTCATGATGCCAGGGTCCTGGGATTGAACCCCGCATCGGGCTGCCTGCTCGGCAGGAAGCCTGCTTCTCCCTCTGCCGCTCGCCCTGCTTGTGCACTCTTTCTCTGACAAATAAATAAATAAATAAAATCTTAAAAAAAAAACGGTCAAAATTATAAACTTCGTTATGTGTTTTTAACATAATAAAAGCAAAAAAGAAAAGCAACTCACAGTCATCAGTCACTGTACCATTATACTGCCTTGATGTGTAAGATGCCTATCATCGCGGAGGGAAAAAAAACCCTTTCCCCCTCGAACCACACAGTGCAAGGACAGTCCCGTGCATTTAGACGAAGACCCGATGTCAGCCACACAGCCTTTCGTCCACAGACAACACTCTCATTGGTGAGTATGAGAACAACCCTCCTCCTCCTCCATAAAACACCTGTCAGCAGCAGAGCCAACTGGGATGAGCTAGATGCAGAGGGACCTGGGGCTCTCAGGGGACGGGCGACAGCTCGGGGCGTGCCGGCCGGGGAAGTGGGGTGCACCATCAGCCAGCCTCCCGGGGAAGAGGTGACTGGAAGGCAGTGGCCAATGCCCACCGGTGCCCCGAGGGGTCTGACAACATCTCAGAGGTTCCTGGGGACTTTTACCTGCCCCGGATCATTCTGGCGGTTTTTAATCATTTTTTTTTCACTACTTGGTACTGTTGTCCTTAAAGCATTTCCTTAGATCAGTCAGCAAGAGATACAACGTCACCCAAAATATTTTGCAGCTTCACTTTCAATGGGCCCTGTCTGGGGTCTCAGACACACACACACGGCGTAGGTTTTTTTTCCCCTCTCGTCCGCAACCCTGGGCAGGGCAGAAAGCAAAGCTTTTATTCAGAGGACAAAGCTGTGACTTTCAGCTTTCCAGAACGAGAGGGCACAGCCTGCAGCCTGGCAGGTGGGTTGGCAGCACGTCCCCTCTTCCCGGATGAAAGGCCCGGGGCCTGGCCCACATCACCCCCGCAGCTCCCTTGCACGGGGACTGCAGATGCCCACGCAAGCCCTTCCTCCCCTTTCTCCTGACGGCAGCGGGGGGAGGCAAGGTGGGCATGGTGCATGGACAGAAGGGACAAGAAAGAGCCCGCACTGAAGCTGTGCTTTCTGCTCACAGAGCTCTCCCTTCTGGGGGAGGGGAGGGTGCTCCCCCTGATTCCTCCCGGGGCGGTGGATAGGGGGGTGGTCCTGGAGGCTGGGAGCCAGAAGCAGAGGTGGCCTTCAGAGATGCCCGAGCGAGGGTTACTTCCCGCCCTGGAATCGGTGGCCTTGCTCACGCTCAGTCGGCTTGAGAAGCGGGAAGCGCCTAGAGCCTTAAGCCCCACGGAGGACGTAAGTAGTTCAGGTCTTCCTAGAGGTTATATAAGCCCCAGAGCCTGCATGATGGGCTTCCCAGGTCCTGCAAGGCCTCCTAACACAGACGGCAGCCGGACAGCTTGGGGGCACGGCCCCCACCCACAGCCCCACCCACACCGTGGCTCTGGAAATGGCAGATGCTACCCTGAGAAATGTCCCATCTGTTCCTCCGTGACTTTGTATCCTCGGCTAATGAAATCAGGCGTCACTCTGACCTCACGATGTGTGCTGTGAGCAGGGGCAGCCCCACCGCCCCCGCCCCCGGCCATCCTTAGTCTGCCTGGAACAGGACCAGTCACCTGGTCCACTGGTCTCAGTCTGGCCAAGGGTTTTCACTGTGCCTCTTACAGCCACCCACGGACGCATTCAAGGGACACGCAATGAGAGCCTGCTGGGTGCCAAGGACAGTTTTCGGTTCTGGGGATACAGCTGTGGAAAAAACACCAAGTGCCTGTCTCCGTGGGGGTTTGCAGAAAGCAGCAATATTTGCTACCGTGGAATGTAGTGCTGAGAGCTATGACAAAGAATGAGGGGGTACAGCGGGGTCAGCGACTGAGGAGTGAGGACAGACCTGAGTGAAAGGGAGGAGGAAGCCATGTGGAGATTGGGGGGGAAACCAGCCTGCCTGCCAGCAGCGGGAGCAGCATGTGCAAAGGCCCTGTGGCACTAGTGAGCCCGGTGGGTCAGGGCAGCAGCGAAGAGACCACCATGGCTGTACCCAAGGGAGAAAAGGCTCCCCGCTAGGGGTCTCCATCTTCTGAGCCCCCATCTATATTTGGAGACATCTCTGTCTCTAGGTGCAGAGGACAACCTGGGGCAAGCCGTCCTCTGGTCCCCTAGAGGGTAAGGACAAGCTACATGGCTGAGCCAAGCCTTGTCTGCCTCCGAGGCCAAGCCAGCAGCATAAGGCTGGTGAAGGGGAAAGGGCTGCCTCAGGGGTCAAGGCCCCAGCCCCTTCCATCACTCCAAGAATCGCCTCCACTCAGGAGGGTGTGGAGGGGAAGCCCCAATGGGCAGAAAAAGAAAAAAACAACACACAGAAGGGGGTCTGGGAGTCAGAGAGTAAGAACCAACAGAACCATCAGAACGGGGCCCTAATGAAACAGAGCCACTGGAAGGAACAGACAAAAAGAGAAGCTCGGGGCACCTGGGTGGCTCAGTCGTTAAGCATCTGCCTTCGGTTCAGGTCATGGTCCCAGGGTCCTGGGATCGAGTCCCACATCGGGCTCCCTGCTCAGCGGGGAGTCTGCTTCTCCCTCTCCCACTCCCCCTGCTTGTGTTCCCTCTCTCGCTGTCTCTCTCTGTCAAATAAATAAATAAAATCTTAAAAAAAAAAAAAAGAGAGAGAGGCTCTTGGGGAGATTCAAGTATAGAACAAAAGAGGGCTGAAACAATTTCTAGGTTTTACGATGCAGTAAATGCATGGAAGGGGCAAAGGGTCACTGTTGAGACTCAACTCAGTGGCCAAAAATATAAAGGGAAAGCAGCATCTCACGCCTTAGAGCAAAATGACAAAGAGAAATCACAGGGAAAAGCTAGAAGATCCGGAGAATGGATCCAGGGGACCGGCCAGGCAAATAACAGAGGAGTTTGAAAAGTCAGACAATAATTAAACAAACAAAAGAACAATTTCCCTAAAGAAAAGCCTGTGTCTGCAGACGGACAGGCTCTGGGGGTTCTAGGTAGTGTATGAACAGAAACGCAGACCTAGGCATATACTGGTGGAATTCCTAAATTCCAAGGTCAACGACAGAATCTCAAAGGCTTCCAGCCAGAAAGAACAAGTGATTCTCACGTAGAGGAAAGGGAAAAAAAAAAAAGGCTGCTCACCTGCAAGCCTGGGGCCCGGCGGACCGTGGGAAAACATCTAGAGACACTGGAGAGGGAAGAATTCGAATCCAGGAGTCCTCCAGCGAGCCAAGCTGCGACTCATGCCCCGGCCACAAAAAATATTTGTGCCTCCACAGAAGAAGGAGTGTCACCCATCCCTGGAAAGAACTCTGACCGAACACTAAAGATTCAGGACCCAGACCTCACGACAGAGGAGGAGAGAAAGAAGACAGATGCGGTGGCCCAGCAGAGCCTGCCACCCATGTACCACGCACCCGCCTCGGGGGCAGATGGTCTCAGGATGGGGAATACAAAGTGATGTTAGCGTGTGTGGGATCCGCAAAGGTACAGTGCTCACAGCCTGAAACCGAGGGCTGAAGCGTCTCAGAGAATCTAAGAACTGGGGATTGAAATGGAGGAGGGCGGCTCCTAAAACAGAGGAAACACGTGCAAGCATTTCAAAGCACTCACTTTGGAGGGGGGCGGAATGACGTGGAAGCATTATTAGTCTCATCTCACTGCGGGGAATGAAATACCACGACTCACAGAATAACATGACCTGGCTTCTCATAGCCACAGAACAGGAAAATGCATTTGATCGTACACATTGCGAAGGATAAAGGGACAACTGACAAGATGGAAAAGCAGGGCAGAACTTCCAGACGGACAAAGGAAAAAAGGAACAAAGAGCAACATGATCAACTCAGGAAAAATAAGGAAAAAAGAAAAACGAAAACAGTAATAAAAATGAAACAAAATCAAGTTTATGGTTCTTACAATACATATGAATGGACCAGGCGCACCTGGGTGGCTCAGTCGTTAAGCATCTGCCTTGGCCCCAGGTCATGATCCCAGGGTCCTGGGATGGAGCCCCACTGTCTCTGCTCAGCAGGGGGTCTGCTTTTCCCTCTCCCTCCCCTGCCACTCCCCCTGCTTGTGCGCTCTCTCTCTGTTAAATGAATAAAATCTTAAAATATATATGTATGGATGGACTGAATGCTCCCCTTTAAGGCAGGCTCTCAATTTTTGACATTAAAAAAATAACAAAAAAATAAAAAATAAAACTGCAACAGTGTTTACGGGAAACCACTTAAAATTAACCCTAAAGGAAAAATTCATGAAGCAAAAGATAATAGCAAAATTATACCAGGCAAATGCAAACAAAAAGGGGGGAAGGGGGAAGTGACTAATCTTGAACAAGGCAGAATTTTCTTTTTTAGAATTTATTTATTTATTTACTATTTTAGAGAGCGAGCATGAGCAGAGGGAAGGACAGAGGGGGAGGAGACAGAGACTCTAAAACAGACTCTCTCTCCACTGAGCATGGAGCCGGACGTGGGGCTCGATCCCATGACCCTGACATCCTGACTTGAGCCAAAATCAAGAGTCGACACTTAACCGACTGAGTCACCCAGGCGCCCCCTTAACAAAGTAGAATTTAAGATGAAAATCATTAAGCAAGATAAAGAGCCACATTATAACGAGAACAGACAATTTATAAAGAAGACCTAATAGTCATCAGCTTACAGATACCTGTTAACAAGGCAGCAAACAATATAAAGCAGAAATGATTAAAGTCCCCGGCATACTTGATTAAAAATACGGCCATACAGGAAGGTTGCAATAGACCTCCTTTCTAGCCAGGCAGTCCTTGATAAAGTCAATTTAAAGACAAAGTGAACTGAATCCAAAAATCAACTCACCTCATTTAATAGTTACAACACAAAGCTCATATCCCTCCAATAGACAAAATAGGCATTACTTCATGTGTACACACAGAACACTGACAAAATAATAATCGTGTACTTAACTTGGTCACAAAAAAGGGAACGCTTTTTGAAAACCACATTCTTGGATCACAATCCACAAAATTAGAAAGAATTAAAGGGAGACCCCCGCCAAATCGTAAGTGCTTGAAACTCCCGGATAACCTTCAAAATGGAAATAAAAACCAGAAATAACACAGTCTCTGGAACTGGTAAAGCACTGATAAAGTGAAAAACAGCCTCCAAGGCCCAATAAAAACCACAGAGAAAATTTACCATCAGAAGCACATCTGCCGAAAAGATGAAGTCCCAGGGCCCCTTTATGGATTGGGGGTGGGGGTGGGGGGACAGTCATTGGTTTTCACAGGCTCTTGCTTTTTTTAATAAAAGTTGGAAAAGGTGTTTTTATATCCTCCTTCTTGAGGAGCTTCTCCCTATACTCGTCCCCAATGACAGAAGTTGCAGTCCCCACAAAACTTGGATCCATCCCTGTTGGTTAAAATGCCTTTAGGGCGCCTGGGTGGCTCAGTGGGTTAAGCGTCGGCCTTCGGCTCGGGTCACAATCCTGGGATCCTGGTATCGAGTCCTGCGTCGGGCTCCCTGCTCGGCGGGGAGCCTGCCTCTCCCTCTCCCTCTGCCACTTCCCCTGCTTGTGCTCTCTGGCCCTCTCTATCTCTCTGTCAAATAAATAAAATCTTAAAAAAATAAAATTAAAATAAAATAAAATAATATGCCTTTAGAATTCTAATAGCATAGCTACCGGAAGGATGGAGCTCCCCAGCTGCCCATGTTTCTCTCCAGAGAACTAGAGTACTCCTTTTGACGATGACAAAATTCTCCCCCAAACCCACAGGGACAGGGCGTGGTACCAACCACCACTGAAACCTATATGCTGGAGTCGGAGCTTGCCCAGGCCAGAAAATAAAAAAATGAGGCTGGATTTTTTCCAACCGTCTCAACAGGTTCCAAAATCCCACCACCATTTCAGTCAAACCTCAAGTGGGGACGGACGCTCCCTTTGCAAGCAAGGCCCTTGCTGAGGCCACATGGAATAAACTCGATTTTAGAATTTATACCTAGCAGCATGGAGCCAGGATGCCGGCAGCCAGAGGGAGCGGGGGGGGGGGGTGGTCTACGTGCAGCCCTGCCCCTTTCCAAGGTGGTGAGCTGGCGACTGGTGGCTTCCAAGGCTCAGCTTTCTCATTTCACCCTCCTGGAGATGCTGATGACTGGCTGAGATATGACTATTCTTCAATATTACTGCCCTCCGCTACCCTAGCCCTGTCCCTCGGGGGAGTTCTCGAACGCTGGGCCTGACCTTTGTCTGGGTACCATGTTGAGAAGTTGGGCCATCTTTTGAAGTTGCCTCCCTGGGGGAGTGAGGGGGTGGGTGTGCAATGCATTTGTCCCCGGGAGAAGTGAGAAGTGGCCCGAGGCCCCACGCCACTGGGCAGAACCGGGAGGGGTTTCTGAGCTCGCCCGAGGCTCACGCTGATGGGGATGGACAGGCTTGGGAAAGAATGCCTTTTCTGTTCGCCAGACACCACCTTAAATGTGCATCATGAGAGGGAAGAGGAATGCTCAGACTGGGTGAGTCAGAACATAATGCATTAAACCGTTTGCCTCCACAGAAACGCATTCTAAGGAAATTTGACAAATGTCATATGCACGTAGGGGCACTCCTATCAGTATTAGGTCTAAACGGGGAATATGGGGAACCAACATGCCAAACCTTGAGCAACAGTTAACCGAACTGTGATACCTAAACCACTATCCACCAGGGGGTAGGATTCAACGCTGCTCTAAAACCACCTGGAGCTTTAAGATTACACTATCACATTTATTCACTTGCAAATATGTAACCAGAGTCTGCTACACACACAAGGGACTGTGTGGGCCACTTTGATACAATGATGACCTGAACCATAGAGAAGTCAAGGCCGAGCAATAAACACACTCGAAGTGCTTCCCTCGATGATCAAGCCAACCTTCCCCAGGTCAGCCTCAGATCAGTTTCAGAACCCACGGAGAGAAGGAGGTGGTTCTCCCCACCCCCACCCATCGTACTTTCTTTCTTTCCCAGATCCCTGCTTTTGGTTTTTATCGACCATAGTCAACAGTCAACAGTCAACAGATAACAACAACGTCTGTCTGTCTCTCTCTCGCTCATGGACACTTAAACTTCTGTGCAGAGAACTTTATGTGTCCCAGTTGTTTGAGGGTGTTAGAAGTCGGAATACCACTCCCTTCTGGAAAGGAGGGAGACACTGATGCTGGAGAGAGACACCAGGGGGGAGGGGAGGGCCTGGAACTTTCTGTCTTCATCTGGGTGATAGTTACAGGAGTGTGTACGTGTTATGATAATTCATTAGACATTTGTGATGAATGCACTTTGTTGTATGTATGTCATACTTCCATTTAAAAAAAAAAAAAATCTTATTTTAGCAACGAATTCAGGAGCTAACAGAAACATGGAAACTGTAAGTAACCAGAGTGTGCTGCCACTTTCTGAGGGAAGGAACACACAGCCTGAATGACAGGCACGCACGCGCACATTCGCAGTTTTTCCAGAAGGACTCTGGAAAAGTAGGTATCCCCTGGCTCTCCTGCCCTATCGTCGCTTTTCCCTCTGCAGAGGGGATCATGTGAATCCTAACTGGCTCATCTGGACGCTAACGTGCTCTACCTTGGTGTTCCTCGGCGGCTACTGCGTCTTTACCCGCAGCTCTCGATGGAGCCCGTGACCCACCGGCCCGTCTTCAGCCCGGTGTCTCCTCCACCTGTCGCCGCGGCTTCCGTGCTCTCCAAGCACATGCAGGGGCAGGTCCCCCGGGGTGACCCTCCAGCCCGATGGCCGCTCACCCACCCTCCACAGTGCGTGACACCGCTGGGCCACTGGCTTCCTGCAAGGGCGTCCGTTTGTGTGTCCGTGAGCCACAGGTACTGGTGTTCTTGCTACCTCCCCAGGGGCCGCCCCGTGCTTTCTTGGCTGGCCTCTCTGTCTGCTCAGTCGCCTGATGTGGGGGGAGCTGCAGGGCTTGGGGCAGGCTCTCCTCTTTTCTGTCTTCCCAGTTTCCCTGGGCTTTCGACGCCATCCACGTGCTGACGGCTCTCAACTATTTACCTCCTCTCCTTGGTTATCATCTCGACTCGGATGTCTTACAGGAGTGTCTCCAAATGACCGTGTTGAAAAATGTTTTGGTTTCCCTCCAAAACTGACCTTACTCGACCTGCAGTCCTGGCCACCTAGTTAGACGCTCAGCAAAGAGTCCTCCCTGACTCCCCTCCTCCCCTGACGCCCCCCCCCCCTCCGCCCCAGCAACAAATCCCGCGAGCTCTAGCTTCAAAGGCACCCAGAATCTGACCACCTCCTGCCCAGCGCTCGAGTGCCTACGTTACTCTCTGGCTGAGACAACCACCGTCAGCCCTCCACCTGGCCTCCCACCCTTGTTCCCGCCCCCTGTGATGAGGACATCTAACAGGGCGGGGCGCCCTCTGCCAGGCAAATTTGTCCTTCTGATGATCTACCTCTTCCCCCTCGTCCCTGCTTCTCATCACGCCATTATCTGCATTGATTCATTCACGTGTCATGCTGCCCATTAGACAGAAAGCTCCAGGGAGCCGAGAGGGAATGCACCTGCAGCTGGAGGGCGGGGGACGGGGGGCGGAGCTGAGGGCCGGTCACAGAAGACTGGTACTTTACACCCAAAGCCGCGAAGTACCAGCACTTTCAGAAAGCTGAGGAGTAACTGTCATCACAGAAAAGGAAAATCAAAGCAGGCAATCTGACTGACGCGAAAGGACGTACCCTTTTCCTGATCGGAGAGGCTGGTGGTGAGGATGGGAGGGTCCGGCTCCTGGGGCCGGGAGGGGCCGGGGCTGGAGCTCCAGGACAGCAGGCTTCCCCTGGCACTGCTGTGATCGCTCTCCAGCCGAAGGAGCCAGTGATCGGAGAAGGAGGAACTGGTAGAGCCTGCAGGGAAGCACACAGAGGAGGCTGGACCCAGCCTCACCCGGTCGGGGACCCCGGAGGAGCCTCTCGCGGCCAGACTCCCACCCCCGAGGCCCTGGGACTGCAGAACCAGAGCAGAGGGACATAAACAAAAGTTGGGACCAGAGGAGAAACCCCACAACGGCTTCACTACGTGACCAAGTGAAAACGTAGGGAAAGGCATTCGGGCACAGAGAGGTCAGCGCGTTGACAAGTACTGAAACGCGTCTCCTGGCGTTAACTTGCCACGACTCCGGTTTTCTAAATAGGCTATGTTTTTCATTCATTCATTCTGTGTCCTACAAAAAGCCACAGGCTTCATTGGGGTTGATTTAGACCTCTTGGGGCATTGTGGTTTAATTTGGCCACCTCCAATAATTATTAGGAAGAAAATAGGAGTATTAAAAAAAAAATAAGCTCTCTCATTCCAAAGATAAGGATAGGATTGTGAGTGAAATACATCACATAAGAAGGTCAACTTTGACCCCCCTGCCTTTTTTTTTTTTCCCCTCCAGACTTCCAAGTTTGAGGCTGTTTAGTGAACATGTCACTGGGTACGGTCAAGCCGCTAAGTTTCCTACTGAGGCCACGCATCCCTAACCACCACCCCGCCCTTCCTAACAGGATGAACGCAGGTGTGTGCACAAGCGTAATTAAAGTCTGGCTCAAGGGGCGCCTGGGTGGCTCAGTTGGTTGAGCGACTACCTTCGGCTCGGGTCATGAGCCCGGAGTCCCAAGATCGAGTCCCGCATCGGGCTCCCTGCTCGGCGGGGAGCCTGCTTCTCCCTCTGACCCTCCTCCCTCTCATGCTCTCTGTCTCTCATTCTCTCTGTCTCATATAAATAAATAAAATCTTTAAAAAAAAATAAATAAATAAAAATAAAGTCTGGCTCGAGGGGCGCCCGGGTGGCTCAGTCGGTGGAGCATCCGACTCTTGGTTTCGGCTCGGGTTACGCTCTCAGGGTCGTGAGCTGGGGCCCCGCGTCGGGCTCGGCACTCGGCGCAGGGGTCTGCTTGGGATTCTCTCCTGCCCCTCCCACTCATGCTCTCTCTGTCTCTGTCTCTAAATATAAAGAAATAAATCTTCTAAAAATATTTTAAGTCTGGCTTGATGAGAGACCGGAAACCTGAAATCCCCAAACCGCCAAGAGTCACCTGCTACACAGTATTATTCCTTTCCCCTTCTTGGGTTTCACCGTGTCCATCACCCAACCCTACGAACGGGACACTCGCCTGTCGTACCCAAATCTCCGCGCTGCAGGAAGAGCTCCCCATTCCAGATCACATGCCTCCTCTCCTGGTCCCTGTCGTTCGATTGAGTACCTTCCAGCTCCCCTCCCCTTACTGAGAGGTAGCACCTACCTCTCAGGGAGCTGCTGGCTGACCAGAGAGGGATGCTGTTCCGTTTCTGATAAAATAGGATGTAAGCCCCTCGGCTATTGACCTCATCCTCTGGGAGCGGCTCTACCGTGCTGTCGTCGTAACTGTACCATTGGCCATCCAAAGAGTTCCGGCAGTAGGCTGCAAAGGTCCAAACCCCAAGTGTCAATTACTGGAGGCCCCCCGCTCCCCCCCCAAAAAAACCCCAGAAAGGAATTTCTCACAAACAGAGCTGAAAAATGGACGAATTTGTAACAGAATGAGAAAAATTGGTCCATTTCTGGCCAGAACTGCATTTTGCAGAATCAGAAAGATCAATCCGTTTTGCTCCCCGAGGCTTATTGCTAAGTGTGCTGTGACTTTAGCTGAGTCCTTATGTGGTGGCCCTTACTCAGGCAAAATCTCCAATAACAGGGAGCCCTGAGTTACTTAGCCAGATAATAATGTCAACGTTCACATGGTTCCTTGAGAAGTTTCGAAATGCACATCTCTGATTCAGTGTGTGATAAAAACAAACTCATTTGGGATTATGGTGTGCTTCTTTCCTGCCTAAGAACCGAAGCCAAACGTTTAAGGAAAAGACCATAAATAAGGTTCTCGCCACCTTCTAAGCAATTGTGACAAAATACTCTCCTTTCCCTCCACATCTCAGTGAATGGTGCCATAACCCACTAGCCCCGAGTCAGCCCACTTTTCTGTAATGAGTCACAGAGCAAATATCTTAGACTTTACAGGTCACGTATGGCCACAGACGGTCTCTGACATAGATTCTCCTTGTTCTTTTTTTTTTTTTTTTTAACACCCGTTTAAAATGTAAAAACCATTTTTAAGTCGTGGGCTGTACAGAAACAGGTGCCAGACTGGATCTGGCCCGCGGGCCACAGTTTGCTGAGCCCTGGGCTACTCCAGACCAGGCACCTAGGGGCTCATCTTTGCTCTTCCCTGCCCCGTCGCCCCCCCACCGGCCATGCCCCAGTCCAAATGCTGGTCTTCCTGATTCTACTTATGCATCTCAAATACCTTGATTGTCCCCTCTGGAGTCCCAGCCAACACCATCTCTCACTTGAGCCCCAGAAATTTCCCCGAACTGGAATTCCAACTTCCACCCTTGCTCCCTTCTACCTGGTTTCTGTAGAGGAGAGCTACACCCTCAATGTGTGAACTAGACTGTGTCTTCAGCGCTCTGCCTAAAGCCTTTCACTGGCTTCCCGTTACCCTTTGGAAAAAATGCAAACTCTCATCCATGGCCTCCATGTAGTACTCACCTCTCCAGCCTCATCCGCGTTACTTAGCCCTGGGTCACTATACTTCCGCCATGACAGGCTTTCATCATTTCTTAAACACACCAAACTCTGCCCCAGGGCCTTTGCACATGCTGGTAGCGCTTCCCATCATGGTCCTCCTCCCATTATTCACCCGGCTAGTTCCTTTAGCTCTCGGCCTACAGGCGCCATCCTCAGAGAGAGAGGCCTTATCTCTAGGACAGACACGGTCAGTCGAATACCCTTTATAATGCCAGGCAGTGAACGAGCTAAAGCGACAAGCATCTTGTCACTGTGTGTGTCCCCATGAGGCCAGCACTCCTGTCTGTCTTGCTCATCACAGAAGCTCTGGCACCGCACACAGAGTCTACACAGAAGGGGTACTTGCCCCCGCCTCCCGTTCTCTGGCAGGTGCCTGGTGTATGATGAGGGGTGTGCACATGCCCAGGGCCCGAGGGAGCTCGGCATTCCCGGGGCAGCTTGAAGCTCGGGCCACGGACACGACGCATGACCACGGCAACCACGAGCCGAGAGGCAAGGCTCACCTGTGTAATGCCCACCTTGCAGACTGCCGTGGTGGTTGCAGACGGCGTATAGGTCGTATAGGAAGTCCAGTGGGTAGCCGGCGGGCAGGCAGGCCGGGGGCTTCCAGGGGGGCCAGGGGCCCGTCACAGGCGGGGGGCTGGTGCTTCTCTGGGCCACGTGGGGAGCCATGTTGAGGCCAGAGAGCGGGAACTTCACCAGCGTGGACAGCTTGTTCCTTCTCTCGCCCACTTGACAGAACCTCTTGAGGTGGATGATGAGGATGTCCGGCAGGGTCCACAGGCTCAGCTTCACCATGCCCTGCTGGAGGGCCTTGCAGTGCGGACACTTCCATGCATCGTCCTGAGCCAGCTGGAAAGGAAGCCACGGGGACCGTGAGCCGGCCCGGCCCGACGCACCGTGGCCAACCCACCAGTCCCAGCCTGGGGGCGTGGACCCTCCGGGCACCACCTGCTCCTCCTTGGTGTAGAACTGAAAACACTCATCCAAGGTACAGCTGTGCTGCTGGTGGGCCCACCGCTGCTGCCACACGCTGTCCGCATCCTGCACCCGCTCCTCCTGGAGGCTCCCGAACAGGCTGCGAGGAGAGGGGACCACGGGCGTCGGGGCTTCTCGCCGCCGAGGGGGCTCCCACCTGGACTCCGCACAGCACGCGGGTGGGAAGGCATCCACCAGGGGAGGCAAAGCTGCCCTGCCCGGCGCCTCGGCCGCACTCGGGCTCCCGGGAATCCCGCTCTCGCCCACCAGCTCCCGGAGGGACCCCGCGCTCGGCCGATCCGCCTCGGCTTCCTCGTCCAGCGCGGGGCCCGGGACCTCACAGGGGACTCGTGAACCCTTGCTGGACTGAACGGGGTCCTTTTTACAAAGTAGGGCCACGTGCACTTGGGGTGACAGGCACAGCCACGCTGAGCGCCTGAGAGCGTGGAGTTGAACCAGACAGCCTGGGTTCGAATCCCGGCTCCGGCACGCGAACGAGCTGCGGGACACTGAGCAATTGTGTAACCTCTCTGTGCCTCGGTTTCCACATCTGGAAACTGTGGATTATGGCAGTGCCGACCTCACGGGGCGGGACCAAGAGGAAATACACCGCATCTGTGCGGAGCGCTCAGAGCCGGGAGCGGGTCGGCGTCACCTAAGTGGTTACTACTCTTACCACCACCGCTCCTCACACCGCGCAGCATGGTCATGGTCATGGTCACTACTGTTTACATACAGACACTTGTCGTTAGGGTCTCTCAGATGCAGGGACCACATGGGATCAAGGACGTGTGCATACTGCCTTAGGCATGTTGGGGGACCCCGGGCACGGGAAGATTTATTTGTACAGGCAGGCCCCAGTCTCCTCCGCGGGAGCCCCATTCTGTTGAACTCACCGCTCCTTGGCACAGCTGTCCCACTCCACGGCCAGTTTGACGTGGGGGGGGCCCCCTGGCCTCCTGAGGTGCAGAGCCCTGAGGGGAGAGAACATGGAGCCCATCAGAAAGCACGGGGCCTCCTTCCCACAGCTCCGCCTCCAGGCCCGGGGCCGATGTCCCGAACACAAGTGCCCGAACTAAGGGTGAGCTAGGGGTAAACCAAGGCCGGGCGGGCAGACGCGTGACCAGAAGGGCCGTGGCCTGGGGGAGGCCTTCCTTCAGCGTGGTCCACTTTCCAGGGCTTCTCAAACTACCTACGATGAAAGACCCGTTTGTTGATCGGTTTCTAAACCACTACAGACGGATCCTTTGGCAAAATACAATAAAAATAATGGGGGGACAAAATAAAAGTCCAATTTAAAAATTATTATAATTTTAGATTATAGATAATTTAATATGTATCTATATACTGTAGATAATATATATTCATCATATTTTCAATTGCTCTGTCCTATTGTCTTAACACACCTCAGTGCTTCCTCTCAAGTTCTGTCATGGGCCAGGGACAATGAGTGGTCAGGTCTGTGGAACTCGCTTTGAGTGGTCAGGTCAGTGGCATCAGTCTGTGGAACTCGCTTTGAAGCCAGAGTGCCGTGAGGGGGGCCCCTCTCAGAGCTCCCCAAACCCCTGTGCTCCCCTTTCCCGTTAGACCGAAGCAGGATGAGCCAAAGTTTCTCCAGCTTCCCTAACTCTGTAAAGCAGCTCCCAAGCAAGAAGGGTGCTTAGAAACTTTGGGCTTATGCCCTACTCTGCTGGTTCCTGGTTTTTAAAAAGGAGAGGGGTCCTTCCTTACTATGATCCTGACACCTAGTCGGATTCTGACACCAATTCCAATGTGGGCTTTCTGTCAACACCACCAAGCAATCAACTCAATTCCAGCATCATCTACCAGAAGACTAGCATCAGATTCCCACAGGTGAAGGGTTCCGTCCTACAGGACTGCCCCCTCCCACTTCAGACACCAACCGCAAGTCTGGGTTGTCATCTGGGCATTCTGACCCCCTGGCTGCAGACGGGAGGCTCCAGGGCCCCCTCCTTGGGTTTGATGAATTTGCTAGAGCAGCTCACAGAACTCAGAGAAACATTTCACTTGCTAGATCGCCAGTTTATTATGAAAGGATGTAACTCATGGAAGAGAGGCAGAGGGTGATGTGTGTGAGAAGGTTGCAGAGCTTCCATGCCCTCTCTGTGCCCACCACCGGCCCTCCCAGCACCTCTGAGTGTTCACCCACCTGGAAGCTCCCCAAACCTGCCCTTCTGGGTTTTTATGGAGGCTTCATTATACAGGCATGATTGAATTGATTAATCAATCTCCAGCCCCTCTCCCTCCCCTGAGGTCTTCGGGTGGGAAGGAGAGTTCCAACCTTTATCCCATGGTTGGTTCCCCTGGCAACCTGGCCCCATCCTTAGGTTCTTTCCAAAAATGACCTCGTTAATGTAAACTCGGGTGTGGCTGAAAGGGGCTTGTTAGGGAGAATAAGGCACCTTTATCACGTATCACTAAAAGCATTCCAAGGGTCTTACGAGCTCTGTGCCACAAGACCAAAGACATATTTCTTATTATAAATCAGAATTATCACACCTCTGTTAAGGATTCACTCGGCTTTGGCTGGCTGAGTCAGAAAAATCAGAGATGTTTATTGACAATTTTGTGTCTGTGGGGAAAATGACCAAAAGTACTAGACAGTTTACAGAGCAAAACCACCTCTCAGATACTTTGCTGCTCATGTGCATTGCTCGGCAGGGCTGTGCAAGGTGAAAGCCGTGGGGCGGGGGGGATGGGGGGCACACTGGTGTTACCCCTCAATCACAGACACGGTGTTCTACAGCTTGAACCAAAGACTCTGTGGCAGAATTCTCCCCTACCCCAGACGGGATGGTCAGATTGAATTCGGCAGCATGAGCTCACTGAACCAATTTGGGTTTCTCGGTCAGACTGAAGTGGGTTCAGATTCAGACTGGGCCATCAGCTACCTAAGTAGGAGCAAGTTAGTGGAGCCCAAGTGGCTCTGTTGGTTAAGGGTCTGCCTTTGGTTCAGGTCATGATCTCAGGGTCCTGGGATTGAGCCCCGCTTCAGGATCCCTGCTCAATGGGGAGCCTGCTTCTCCTCCCTCTGCCCCTTCCCTCTGCTCATGCTCTCACTATTAAATAAATTAAAAAAAAAAAAGTATGAGCAAGTTAACTCATCTCTGGGAACTTCAGTGTCCCCTCATCTTCAAGATGGCCATCACAGCCCCTCTCTAGACATAAGGGCTGAAAGCACAGAATGTGTCTAAGGATCTAACACACCAGGAGGCGAGTAACCGGGAGTAGATAGGTTGATAATCAATGTACGGACACAGAACCTCCAAGGACTCCAGTCAAAATACAGTGACACCTCTTCTCTTACCAAATCTGGAACGTGCCCGCTTACCTGTCCACTGCCCAGTGACAGAGGGGATGGCTGTCCTGTGGGGATAAGTAGCCGCAGGCCAGAGAAAGCCCCACAACCCGGACGGAGAACAGAGATCCCGGGTTCTGACGAGACATCAAACAGAGACAGTGGGTCAGCATCGTGTTGACTGCACTGAGACTCTCAAGGGCAAATAAGTTAGTCAAAGACTGTCCTCCTTTTTGTTGACGGTGTATTTTGAGTATGCCCTTTAAAAAAATTAGTATTCAAAACCTGCAGATATAAAGATCTTTTTTTTTTTTTTTAACAAGATGCACACTTAGGGGCGCCTGGGTGGCTCAGTCGGTGAAGCGTCCGACTCTTGATTTTGGCTCAGGTCGTGATCTCAGGGTCAATGTGATCGAGCCCGGCATCGGGCTCCGCACTAGGCATGGAGCCCGCTTGAAATTCTCTCTTCCTCCCTCTGCCCCTCCCCCCTCTAAAAAAAGATACATGCTACACCTTTTAACATAGCAATCTAACACGTTTAACATATTAAATTAATAGATAATTTACCTGACTTTAAGATGATTATCATCATCACCAAATGGCCAAAATGAGGCGAGTATCTAAAAGAAAGCTAGTGTCTACTTTACATACCAAATACTTCAGAAGTATTTATATGCTTCAAACAACAACAACAACAAAATAAGCCACATAAGGAAATACTACCTATGTTTTCATTCTAAGATGTATGTTTTTTTTCATATTCTAACACTTCTGAAGTTGAAGGGAGCCTTAAATGGCGTCATTCACAATAGTCAAAATGTGGAAACAACCCAAGTGTCCATCAACAGGTGAGTGGATAAACACAATGGGGTCTACACACACAATGGAGTATTATTCAGCCTTAAAAAGGAAGGAAGTTCTGACATGTGCCCCAGCATGTGTGGACCTTGGAAATACTCCACACCAGACACAGAAGGACAAACACCGTATGATTCTGCTTCATGAGATACCTACAGCAGGCAAATGCATCAGGACAAAAAGTGGGATGGGGGTGATCAGAGGCCAAGGGCTGGGGGATGGGGAGTTTGGTTAAACGGGCACAGAGTTTTTGTAGGGATGCTGAAAATTTGGGGTAAGGATATGGTGATGGTTTTACAACATCATGACTATAACTAACGTACACTAACGAATGGCTAAAATCAATGTTGTGTATATTTTACCACCATTAAAAATAATCAATAGAGTCTCCAAGTAAAATAAATACAGTCCCTTTTTTTTTAAGATTTATTTATTCATTTGAGAGAGAGAGAGAAAGCGTGTGAGTGCCTGGCGCAGAGGGAGAGGGAGAAAGAATCTCAAGCAGACTCCGCGCTGAGCATGGAGCCCACGTGGGGGTCGATCTCACGACCCTGAGCCGAAACCAAGAATCAAGACGCTTAACCCACCCAGGCGCCCTGCAAATACAGTTCTTAAAATGGTCACTGATTACCTCCCCGAGCAGGAAGGAACATGAATTATGAAGAAGTTAGCTTAAATTAGAAAAACAATGAAATTTCCTTGCAAACTCTGACGATGATAAAAGGTAGACACACATCTACTTACAAAGCACTGATGAACTATATAGGTTGAATTCAGACAGGGGAGGAGGGGGAGGGCACTGGAATTCCAGGAAAGAGCAACAGTGTGTGGGCACGACCCAGCACATCCTCAAACAGCCATGACCCGCTCTTCTGGCTGTGACAGCTTGCATGTGCGGGGAGCAAGGGGACACTGGTAAGGTGAATCGGAACCCAGTTGCCTTGAGTGTGAAGTCCAGGGTCCATGCCCGATTGGACCATAACCACACTCCGGTTGACCTACAGCTTCAACAAAGACAAAAGCAGTGGTGGGAAGCAAGCTGCCTCCAGAAGCTTGGATCCAGGGGTGGCCACGGAAGGGTGTACTTCCTAAGGAGACCGTTTCTTAAATCTGGGGGCAGCGAGGTGGCGGTGGAGGGCGGGGGGTGGGAGGGGCTTTTTTCCTAACTGAGCCTTGCTGTTTGGACAGCAACATGATCAACACAATCAAGGCACCAATACCGCATGCAGGCAGCTTACCCCGTCTGCACACAAAGCGAGTTTACAACGTGACCACAGAAATGTCTCGGCAGTGATAAAGCTCCGTTTTTCAGAATTCAAACAAACTCAATCTGTCTATCTAGCAAATTGGTCATTTTTGGAAGACATTCTCCTGTCTTCCATTCTTAGCTAGGAAAATTCCTTTTAGGGCCTT